>NC_079364.1:25294754-25344754 GCF_021018895.1 Seriola aureovittata | reverse complement strand
GCTGTTTCCCTGATGAATAATGTACGCAGAAGCTGATGGACTGCTTTCAAAAAAAATAAAAAATAAAAAAATTCAACAGCTTCAGGGTTGTCCCTGCACATCAGCTGTCATCGCGTGATGCGGGTGGCGGTCCTGGCGCGGGAGCTTACGGCAGCACACAGGTGCCCTTTTCACTCCCAGGCCGAAAATGACAAATTCAATAAACTCAAGACATCTCTCTGTAGCACCTATGGAATCAAACACACCTGACAAGGGGCTGAAGGGCTTCTTCCTAGTGACTCTGACATCCCATCTTGACGCTCAATATCAATATCTCTGTCCGCAGCCATTGTAGCGGAATATCTTTCCATCTCACTAGCATGCTTTGACACTGTGAGAAAGAATAAGAATATGTGTCAGAGGTTGTGGGACTCGAGGTTAGACTGTGATGAGGGAACTGTATCTGTGAGATGACATTAACAGAGAGTGTCCCCAACTCTGTGTGTGTTTAAGCCCCAGAGCAGACAGGCCTGGCTAGGGTTACCAACCGTAATTCTGATGGTGAAAGGGCTACAATCAGCCTGGTTAATCTCGAAGCTGTTCTTTAAAACCAAAGAAAGACGATCTGTCTCCATTCTACTGTACAAAACAAGGAAACATGTGATTCATCTCAAAATGGAAATGCACATTAAATTAAATTTGCCTTTAGGGGCAATGAGGACAACCCGTGACTGCAGGTTTTTCTGTGATAACAAAAAAGGTGCTTGTACTCTGTCAAAAGAGCCAGTCTCATAAACCTACCCTGACCTGAAAGAACAAACCCTAGACATCAAATTTTAAAGAATTAGCATCACAATGGGCTAAATGTCCCCCTTGTAGTAAAAGCCCAGTAAAACGGCCCTGCAATTTCAGTGGTGATGATAAACTGGGAGACGCTGATAGCGGGAGCACTGTGCGTGAGACAAACCCTTACTGTATGTTCATTAGCATCCCTGAAGGTTCCCATCTGACGATGAAGGAAACAGAGCACTGCGGCCGTTCTGCAAGCATGAGTGCCTTATTAAAGAGTGGGCCAGGGAGCCTCAAGTTTGGTGAGTCTGGTCCATGAGGAGCTCGCATTAGGGCTCCCACCTGTTAGTCTGGGTACTCCTTTGACACAATAGGTCATGAAATGCAATATGGGCCTGTGCCTCTCTTTCTCACCACACAAAAGGCAAGGAGCGGATGAACTGCAAGATAAATGACCTTGACATTTGGATAGTCTCCAGATTGCTGTGCCATAAAAATAAACCATGCAAAGACTATCTCCAAACCCTCATAAGACCAAAGCACAACTTAATGGAGAACAAACAGGAGCAAAGTGAAAGGGGGAAAAAAAAGTGTTGGGTTTTGGGGAGGATGGATATTTCCTAGAAGACTTTGATTTCTCGTCTGTGATAACTGTGAGAGTGCACAGGCCTGAAAAATCCTACTCCGTGTTTGTACTTACAATCTGGAGGTCTTGTCTTCCAACCAGCTGTGTACACGCTGCAGACAGGCTCCATTTTCCACAGGAAACACGATGAGAACCACAGGAAGATAAAACCAGCATGAAATGGCTGGAGGAAAATGACAACGCAAATTAGAGTGAAGCTTCTAGAGACATAAAATAAACCAATAATCACTTTTCTATGCAATAAAATATCATTTCAGGCCACACTGGGGAAATTTAAAGGCAAAGCAAGCCAGTTAACAACATTCACAGATTAAAACATATTAAACAATGAGAAGAAAATGACATATTAATAGTTCAGGGTTTTGAAAAAATATGTATTTCATGAGATGACTCTGGGTCATGTTTTCTATTTCTACATAAATATGTGCAAAAGCAGCAGAGAAGTAGGTTCCTACAGAGAGTAGGCCTCTAAGCAGGTCCATCACCTGGGCGTGATTGACAGCGTGGGCAGGTGTGGCGGCGTTTCCAGGGAAAGTGAACTGTAAATGAGGCTCACCATTGTTCTCTGCAGGTCTTTGATCTCCCAGCGGTAGGCCAGAACCTCAGTGGGGAGTCCAGGCCGGGCCCCAGGCTACAGTTTGTATCGACTCAGGAGGGCTGACAGCACAAGGCAGAGGATGTGGGAGGGGGCTCCAGCTTCCCAACATTGGCTCCGTGCAGCTTCATCTCAACTTGACCTGCACACTGAAGAACTGTGGAGGGAAGAAACAACAGATATTAAACAGATTTTACTCCTGAATTAAACTCCCCTTGTTTCCACTGTTGAAGAGTCAAGGCGCAGTTCACTAGTTTGTTTGTTTCATTTTTACTTTCTTTCTTATTGCTTTTTTCTCCTGACGGATAACAGTGAACACACACACACATACACAATGACCCATCTACACTTGCTACCTGTGGTAATGTCCTCATTTATTTTAGAGTAACATTATTTTCTAGAACCAGTTTTTCCTTACATGGGTGTGCTATAAAATCTAATTTATTCTCATTTAAAAAGTAATTTCCATAAATGCATTTAGTTTCATTCAGTCATAAAAACTACTATTTTTAAAGACAGAAAATATGAAAAAAAACAAAGCATATTGAAGCAGATCCCTTCATGTATTAACAATGAATGAAAATAATTCCCAACACAAGTGAGCTCATGCTGGAAACAGATGATCTTATTTTTGCAGTGTGGCAGCTGTGCATCTAGCCCTTACTTAAGGCCAACCTTTTAATGAACCTTCAAGTGTACAGTAAGTGGACAGGAGTGGCTTACAGCTAAAGAGAGTAATGTTTCTTTGCTGATGGTTCCCATCCTCCCCAGACACCGCAGCAAAAGGCAATCAAGCCATTTAGCTCCGACAGGGGAAAATAACTCTAATGCCAAAATAAAAACACATTAGATCAAATGTCATGAATAAATCCAAATATGTAAGTGTTTGTTTGAGAGTCTGTGTGTGTGTGTGTGTTTGTGTGTGTGTGGAGTTATATATGCATCTCGCCTATCAGTGTGTTTATAATATAACATAGTGTGTAGGCTCTCTGTACTCTGAACACACATTGTGAGAGAAGCTGCAGAGCAGTGGATAAGACTCACAGCACTACAATAAATAGTGACAGTGAGCAGGGCAGACCGGGACAGCCCCTCTTAGTCTGCAGCGATAGTGTTTCAGTGTGTTCGCCCGGCTCTTCCTGTGGTGCTCTGTGTTGTGGAGCAAAAAGCCACTGCTGGGAGCCACAGTGGAAGAGATCAATTGTACACATTCCTGCCACCTGAGATTCAAGTGTTTCTGTAATACTGCACAGCTCAATCGATACTTAAGCGAGGAGCCAACTGGGAAGAGCCCAGTCCAAAGCTTAATGGTGGGACCACTCCCACAAAGAGAAAGCACGTATTTACTCCTGTGTGTTTCTGCTTCCCACCTGTCAATAGCCTGCATGAAAAATGACTCATCATGCTTTAATCCAAACAAACATTTCATACGCATCTTTAATATTTTACATTCAATTAATTCAGACAAGGGCTTAAACTATTACTGGGACACAAATGTAATAATTAGTAATGTTTTTTGTTGGTATTGTATTTTTTCTTTTCATACGAAATTCCAGTTATTATTATTAGTATTAATGATTATATAAAGCATTATAAAGTCACATTTAAATATCTTATCTATCATCAATGTGTAATTTTAAATTATTAAAAAATATTTTAGTAGCATATTATAATTATTTTTAACAATAACAATAATAATAATAATAATAATAATAATAATAATAATAATAATAATGATAATAAACGCGGACTTTTGGTATAATTGTGAGTTAACGCTTTAAATATCAACCCAGTTTTTGTCAGAATTAGCAGAGCAGTGAGGATGTGGAACACTTTTATTTTTCTCTCTGTCCTTTGAAGGAATCTCTCAGGAAGCCGATGTGCTGCACAAACACAGCTCAGGGGAACAGATGTGACTGTTAAAAAGAAAACAGGCTCTGTGGGCAAGGATCATTTAGCTTCGACGTCTAGAATAAAACGTAAATATTGGGGATTTGGGCTTCGTGAAGAGGAGGGGAGAGCGCCGAAGACGCTGGACAGAAATTAAAAGATCCTGTATTGCAGGATGTGCAACGATGTGTTAAATTAAATGCAGCTGTTGAAATACAAAAGGGGAAATTTTTCAGTTTGAATAAAAAATGCGAGGCAAATGCCTTCAAAGCCGTCAGAGGCTTTATCCGGATCACCGTGTGATCGTTTTGACAACTTCTTTTAGGGCTTTGTGGCACTTTGATTAGATCGTCGCTTTTTAATGAACCGTATATTTTCAAAAAGAAAAAAAAATCTTCAAAAGACAGAAAATACCGATTACATCACTAACACCTGAACCCTGGATCGTGTCTGCTTAACTATCTTGTCCGAAAAAATAACATGTTTTTCCCGCTGACACTTTTTTTTTTATTACAATCTGGTGAATAAATAATGGAGAGAGGGAAGCTTTGCCTGTCCGCGTAAAAAACCCTCGCATCAACCTGATTCAGAGGATTGCTGATTAACGGGTGATTTCAGGGGTCGGCTACGGAAATGATGATGTTAAAACTGCGATCATTTTAAATGTGAGAGCATGGATCTCTCACCACCAGTTTGTCAGTGCACACAAACAGAGAGGAGGCTGTACAGCGGCCCAGAGCTCAAATAATCCAAAGTCAAAACGTGATTTTATTTTAATTTCCGCACTGATTGTTGATGCTTTATGTGTGAAAATAAGTGTCAGTATATTTTCAAAGATATGGCAAAAAAAAAAAAAAAACGGAATAAAAGCACACAGACACAAAATGTTTCTTTTGGAAAACTGATGTATTTGATTATTAGAGTAAAGAATTACAGTATCTTAGTTGTTAGTAGGTATTAAAGTGTAGAGAAACTGGACCCATAAAGATCTTCCAACTTTCCAAGAAAGTGCATGTAACAGTCCGAAGGTTTTCAAACCCAATATATATTTATATTTATAAAAACACTATCATTTTGTCCCCCTGGCCGTGATGGACTTCTCTTGTGTGAGTTATATGTACATTTTCTTACGCGGGAGTTTGCATTTCCACATCTGAACGAATTTACAGAAGCTTCAACACATAACTTTGCACTTGATGTCAGTGAGGATGCTGGGACATAGCAGCAATGTGGAAATCCAGCTGAGAAACTAAAGGAGAATCCTGCTCATTTGATTGGCTGTCTCAGTTCCAAAAACCAGGAAATAGGCCAGACTCAATGTTCCCCTTTTAGCAACTGTCTTGCTTTCAACAACACCAAAATACCAGCCACAAAAAAAAAAAAAAGAGAGAGAGAGAGAGATTGAGGGAAAAAATATGGAAGTAAACAAAAAAGTAGAAAGTACAATACACAGAAACAGTAACAACATAACATGTTAACACTAAAGAAACCCTGGGAATGTAGCAAACTTCAATGTTTTGTCTTCCTTAAATAAAATAAAGGTAAATAAGATTTGGAAAGAAAGGAACTACCACATCATTTAGTCCCTTGCCTGAATTTCATTGTTTCGCTTTGATGAGGGGAGAGGGGCATGAACACACAGATGTTAGACCATCTACAGAAGATCAGTGTACATTATTTACAGCAAAACTGTTTGCTTATTACAGGGCTAATGCGTCACATGAACATCGACAGTTCGGTTATAGCTACTACAGACAGAAAATAACTTAATGCCAAGGTAAGGTTATCTACCCAGATATTCTAAGTTTCAAAAGCACATTTTTTAAGCACCCATACGTACCCATTCTGGCTTTAAAACAAACAAAAACCTAACTGTTAATGCTTCCACTTGGTTTCAAGCAAGGTTATAATCACTAATAAATAAGCTCCTTAAAACTATAACATGTACATTGTACAAAAAAGCAACTTGTCTTCACACTCATGTTCGTAAAGATTTAATGGCGAGCAAAGCAGTTCAGTTGATTTTGTCCCTGTCTTGTCTTGTTCTCTTTCTTTCTCTTCTTCTGTGTGTCTACATATGTGTACAGTATGCCTTTAGGCATCTTCATGTGTCTGTGCACAGCTCAGGACATACACTCTAACTGGTGACAATTTCTTTATTGTCTTCCATGAACCGTGTGAAACGGAAGTGGGCCCCGTTCTCTGTGTTGGCCATTTTCTCCAGACCAGCAAGAGCGGCATTGGGCTCCATGCTGTGTAGCTTGTCTAGGCTGCCTGTCAGGCCACCGATGGGAGAGCTGCCCCCATTTCCCACACCGCCTGACATTGGTGGGATGCCTCCATTCTGGATGACAGAGATTTCATTTGTCTTCATTGCAAGGCCGTTGGAGAAGGCTGCAGCATACTGGTTCCAGAAACTGGCCGGGTCCCCATTGCTCGCCCTTGATGCCATGTCCTTCTGGAAGATCTCGGGAAACTTGACGGGGTTGGTACCCAGGAAGGCCATTGGCCCATCCACAGAGAGCCTGCGGCCTCGTCTGGCAGGAGCGCTGTTCCACATGTGTGTGCCCATGTGAACCTACGCAGAGAGGGAGAGGGAATGAGAATAAAAGGGAGGGAGGAGAGAGACAGAGCAATGAGAGGGATGAAAATTAGTGATGTTTACAAACTTGGCCACAAGAGCTGCACATGAGATGATGCAATGGAAAAAATAATAATAATGCTCAACTCCGAATTAACACAGCTTCACACCCTGGGTTCAGCAGACCAGTTAGCTGTGCTGTGAGAGGTCCCGGCATGGTGTAAACATCTTATTTTGGCAAGACTGATACATGCAGTTTAATCTTAACCTTAAATTGCTCATCTAACAAAGGGACCACAGGGCTTGGGGTAAAATTGCACTGTCCAGTTTCATTGCTCCGGCCAGTATTGCATGTGACAATTCCCCTCTGCCAACACCAGTTCTATGACAATTTTTTCTCCTTTATAATCCTTGAAAGATACATTAAAATAATTACATGTTAATGTATTTCATCTGCAGACTACTACAAAAAAGTTCTGTTTCTGTGTTTAGTTTAGTGGAGCAACTCTAACTAAAAACACAGATATCTCTGTGTAAGGTTTGTGTCAACCAACAGCCAGAAGTTGATTTAAAACAAGTGTTTAAAAATGAAAATGTATCTGTAGTCTGAACAATTTTTCCAAGATCCTGTAGATCATTGTGCAGATCAGTTTCTTAATGATTTAGGCCTGTGACTTTTTTCACTGAATCTGTTATGGAAAAATACAGACTGACCTCGCTCACTGTGTTTGCCTCTGATAATTAATTGTGTGCAGTGAATCATTCTTAACCAATCACATTGCGGAATTTTTGCCCAATCATATTAGTTGTGTGATTCAGCCTTTCCACTAAGGTAATTTTTCTCACAGAGCTGCTCCTTTAATTAACAATACAACATCACTGCATCTTGATGCCTGGTGCACTGACACACCATATAAAACTAAATAGCAGCTCTGAGACTAATTTTTCACAAACGTTCTCAAACACAGACTTTTAGCAGACCAACAGTTTTCTGGATGTTTTGACATTCACCTTGAGGTTTCCTTTGGTGGTGAAAGCCCGACCGCAGATACTGCAAGCAAAGGGTTTCTCCCCTGTGTGAGTCCTCTCGTGGATCTGTAGAGCACTGGAGGAGGAGAAACACTTCCCACAGGTGTTGCAGAAGTGTTGCTTGGGTGTCCTGCGCGGTGGAGCAGCGGAAAGCACTGGGGAAGAGGAGGCAGATGATGTGACCAGGCCAGGGGGCATGTCCTTGTCAGGGTGCAGGCTATGGAGGAAGCCGTTGACCTCAGGTTTGTTAAGAGAGCCTACAGAGAGGAGGGAAGGGGTTGGGCTGGAGGACAGGCTGGTGTTTGATGGCTCAAAGAGCTGTGAGGGCAGGTCTCTCATTTGATGGGTTAGCATGTGCTGCTTGAGGTTGCCCTTGGTGGAGAATCCCCTGTTACAGGCCGTGCAAATAAATGGTCGTTCTTTGGTATGGCTTCGATAGTGAATGTCCAAGGCACTCTGACAAGCAAAGGTCTTCCCACAGATGTCACAGGATGTGTTCTTGATGGTGCTACGCTCACGGAAGGGGAATATCATGCCCAGGGGGTCCTTTGAGGGATTGACAGATGTCAGGTCCAGGGCTCCGATGTTGGAGGGGTGAGAGTGCAAGAGGCTTGCACTGGTGTGCTCAAAGGATAAGGCCCTCTGCTGCCTTTCTTCGAGGCTGGGGGATTTACGTAGTTGTGGCTGCATGCTAGTGGGGGATGGCGCCTGCATGGAGGAGGTAGATTCTGACACAGCTGGACTCCCGGCGCTTTGGCTTTCAACATCCCCTCCCAGTGACGAGGAGTCATTGGTGAGGCAATCCCCCTCAACTAAGCCATTGGCCATAGCCTTCATTTGGCTGGCATGTAGCTCTTCTGTTTCATTGTTGTGAGCACTCTCTCGGCCATTTTTCTCTTGCCCCTCGTGGCTAACCATTTCAGGGGGAGCTGGGGAGTTACACAGGCTGTCATGGGAGGCATCAGCTGACCTGGGTGTGTCTGGCACACTGCTGTCCGGGCCTTCCTCCATTCCTTCCATATTGTCGTCAGAGAAGTTGTCCAGATCATCGAAGTTTCTCTCCTCAAATGAGCCAGTGTCAGAGGCCATGGACTCTGGGTAACTCTCCGGCAGAGGGGTGTTGGGGATCTGCCCACCCATGTGCATACGAATATGCTGCTGCAGAACCACAGCATTTGTGAACTTCTTCTGACAGATAGGGCAGGAGTGTTGGACTCTAAGAGGAGGCATGGCCCTATGGACGCTGTAGTGGGTCTTAAGATTGCCCTTGGTGGTAAACGCTCTGCCACAGATTTTACATTTAAAGGGCCTTTCCCCAGTATGAGTGCGATAGTGCATTTTCAAAGCACTTTGGCAGCTCAGCACCCGGTGACAGATGACACATTCGTTTGGGTCTGTCACCTTCCTGTCAATGTTCTCCACAAGCTGCTGCAGCTTGGAGGTCTCTGACCCCTGGAGGGGCTCCAGAATGCCTCCAAAGGGGAACTTAGCCTTGAACTGATCAGACATAAGTGGCATGAGTGGGTTGGTCATCATGGGCGGGCTGTTGGATGTTGTGTACTCAGCTGCGCTCTCCGAAGCAGAGCTCACATTTGTCATGAAGCCTGAGGAGTGGCTGCCTTCTTCAGTTTTCCCATTTGAGGTAGGCAGGGTTGCACCTTCACCCTCTTCAGACACTCCATCGTTACTTTTAGCTGAAGGCTCAGCAGCAACTGAGTCACTCTTTGCAGTAACAGAAGGGCTAGTTATGGCTATTGAATGATCTTCCTTTTTGATGAAATGTGGCAGGCTCGGCATGGTTGGTGGCAGCAGCATGCCGACTGAGGAAGTCAGAGTGGGCAAAACTGGTTTGCTGTCCAACCAGCTGGTGACAGGTTTCTCAGGGGGCATGGACATGCCGTATGGAATGCCGGTGCTTGTTGGTATGTTGTCTAAATGCTCAGGAACAGGGTAGGGGTTCATCTGGATGTGTGGGTATTTTTCTTTATGACGCTGGAAATGCACCTTCAGGTTACCGCGGGTGGAGAAGCGGTTGCCACAGATATTACACTTGTATGGTCTCTCGCCAGTGTGGGAGCGCAGGTGGATTTGCAAGGCACTGTCACTCCCAAACACCTTGCCACAAAACCTGCACTTATGCTTGAAGAAAGCATCATCAGAGCTGCTCTTGTGTTCAAATGAAGTGACATTAGGTGGCTTGCCTTTCCTCTGCTGGGCCAAAGCTGCTAAAGAGTTGAGGTCCTCTACGGTGGTGCCAACACTCGGCAGAGAGCTGGAAAACATGGGGTTTCCAGGTGGGGGCTGAGGTAGAAGGGGATTCACTGCAGAGCTTAACAAGCTACCTATTCCAAATGCTGGCGTGGATGACTTAGCTAGTGAGGAGTTACTGAGCTGAGAGTGGAGGCTATTCATATGACTCGGCCTCTTGTCAGAGGACTGGGCATTGACTGTTGATGGCCCCAGTGTGCTAATGCTCTGAGATGTCTCACTGGTGCTTGGGTTGGACTGAGGTAGCTGTGCCGCTGCAGCCAGCTGCTTTAGGCTGCTAATACTGGCTGACTGACTAGCCAGGTTCTGCGCTAGGCCTGCGGCTGCAGCCAGCTGTTGGGAGAGATGTGAGCTGAGTGTGGTCAGTGGGCTGGCAGCAGGCCCCATTGTGCCTGGAGCAGAAGTTGGGGGCACCTGCATTTCTGGGGACTGGGAGGCAAGTAGAAGTATCTGATGGCGAATCTGCTCGATAAGCTGCAGCTGGTGTATCTGTTGCTGTTGTAGGGCGAGGAGTTGCTCCATCAGGGCTGGCACTGCCACCCTGGGGCCCCCAGTGGAACGGGCCTCTTGGGAGAATTGGGCCACAGCCACTTTGGTGCTTTGAAGATTTTCAATTATGACATTGCTGTTGATCATGGAGAAGTTTCCCAGTTCAGTCAGGTTACTGAGCTGAGGTAGGGGGGCAGAGATAGCTGAAGTACCTACTGCAGGGCCGGAGGTGCCCCTGCCACCATGGCTGTTGACTGTGTTGATGGGGCTCCCGCTCTCTGTATGACTGCCTTCCTCTTCGTGACCGCTGCTCATTCCGGAAACGTCCACGTCCATGGATTCGTCTTTTTCAAGAGTGTTATGCTCCAGAAGATCACTGCACTCTGTTTGATCAGTGTTATTAGCTGTGTCATTCATCTGGTCATCGGGATTATGGGGAGGAGACCCAGGCGAGAAAGTTCCGGTGGGGGAGGCAGGATTTTCATTCACTATCAGAACTAACTGATTCTTAGTGCAATTCTTCTGGTGTTCCTCAAGATCCGATAGTTCAAAGAACTCAGCACAACATCTACTACAGACGTGGGCGTCTGACTCCTTGCAGGGGGCGTCCTCTGAGCAAAGTTCTGTGTCCCCTGCAAAAGAGGAAACAGAGGATTAGTGATTAGAAATGTTTTGCAGCTGAAGAAGCAGCTTTATCTCCTCAAATTCCATTGTTGTTAATCTTAAGTTAATCAGTTTTACACTTATCCCCTTGATGTGTTCACAAAAACAACGATCGAAAGGCAACAATAAGCCAAAAGAAATGTGAAAAGGCCTTTTTCAATGCGGTGGCCTCTTAAACATGATAAGAGGGGATACAAAATCAATGGGAACTACTCAAATATTGCTTAAAAGTGATCTTTGAAGATGTACATCTGGGTTTCATCAGCCCAACCAAAGGTAATCATTTTCTCCAGATAATCCATCAAAATATAGAATAGAGTGAAGTGAGGACATCGGTCTTAATGAAATTTCATAGAAAGGCATTGATTTCCTATATTCCATGCCCTTCAAAGTCCACTTGTCCACTCGGCGTAAACCAAGCATTTGAAGGACTTATTAGACTTTCAATCTGCTGTCAACTTTGCTCATTTTCAGCCAACTATGGGCATCTTGGACAGGTTATCTATGTGACTAAACTAATTTGTATCCACTCAGGCTGCAATCACAGTGAGACATGAACAACAGAGCGTGTGGTGGTTACGTGCACACACTAAACTCAAGAAAAACAAAAGTGGAAAGAAAAATCAAAGAGTTACAAAATAAATATTTACTTTTTTAATGCCTAGGATATGAAAGTATTTTCTGGTTAAAATGTAATCTCATGAAAAGAATAAAAAAATAGAAAGTTCTAAATAAACTTTGACCCCAAAACCTTATCACCTACAGAAATAGGCACTCATCAGTAAATTCTTCCAGGGAAAAAATAAAAAACAATCTGTTTAAATAAATGAGCTGATCAAAACTAAGAAGCAGGCGGTACATCAGAATGCATGCATCACAAACTTGCCAAAACTGATAAACTGGACATACCAGCTCACAGAACACGCAGTACAGTCACAGCCACTTCTGCTGTCACCGAGATGAAAATTCAAAAGTAATGAACGCCTTTCAAATGCACACAGAAACTGGTTTCTGAATTTTCCATTTTAATACACAGGACGAGTCAGAGAGTGAAAAGGCAAGACGACACCCTGCCCCCAGAGCCACTGCTGTGCTCCAGACTTTCCTTATTCATTTCCCTCTTTGTCACACTAAAATCTCGCTGTTTAACATACAAGTTGATTTACAAATTGCATTTCTCTATGAATCCCTTTCATTGTGGCTCTGGCCCCTCAACACTTTCATCAGGGCCAAGAATTCATTTGCAAATGAAACCCAGAGAAGTGCAGCCCTGCCCCACAGAGAGACAGGATGCCTTCCCATTGTTCGCGCAGCATGGGAGCGGCGGGGATCGTCGGCACAGCCTGGCCCTGCTCATCTCAGTCGACTCAAAGCAGATCCTGTTTAATTCAGGGATTATCTCCCTCAATGTTTCTCTACTCAGAGACATCAGATAACGCAAAGTTGCCATGACAGTAAACCCTGGCCCTCACACCACCAAACCATGCAAACAGGGAAGACTCAACTTTAATGATAACTTTTCATGTTAAATCCCCCCCTTCCACCCACCCAACCCAAAAATGTGTTTGATTCATAGTGTGAGAAATGTGAGGATTAAATAAACACTTTTTCTCTTTTTTCTCAAGCCTGACTGTACACAAATTAGTGTGAAGAAAATCCATGACACTGAGTGGGGTCAAAATAGAAGCCATACAAAAAAAAAAAGAAAGAAAAAAAGAAAACCTTTTGATTAACAAACTTCTGGAAGACGCAAAATTAATAAATTAATAAAATATTGGTACATGTGTGTATCTGTGTATGTACATGCTCAAGTCTCTGCAGGAAAAACACGCCTAACACAATGCATATACTATTAGAGAAACAATAGTGAACACTGAAATTAAATTAATTCAACACTTCATTCATACACATACATGTAGCCTAAGTATGTTTCTTTAATTTAAAAAATTTTCAGAGAAAAATGACGAGATTTAATGTAGCGCGCATTTTGAAAAATCCTACACATCAAAAGATTTTCAAAAATATTTTTAACATGCAAGTGCAAAAAATTACAAAATTAAAACGATCACTACAATATATAATTACAGAAGAATAAAAAAGAAAACAGATCACGTATATTCCCAAAATATTTTGTTTGTCTTTATGTTAGCAATTAAGCAACTAGAGCAAAACATTTTTCATCAAAATTGTGCAATGCAACAGTGCACAGTGTCCTCTTCACCAACTCTGTCTGAAGTTTGGATTGTAAGAGAAGAAACTAATGAGGCTACAAAACACAAATGTCTGAGGAAAATTTTTCAACAGTACTACAACTGTGTACATGGTCACATAGTTTTAGCTTTAAACTGTGCAATACTATGTTCTACTAAAAGATCAAAATTAAATGAATGCATGTCTGCAAATCCACTGTCCACATAAGACTAGTATAGCAAACAGCGCAGATGCTAGCATTAGGCTTAATTCCCAAAATAGCAAGGATTAACTCTGAATTAAAATTAAGATAAAGTCAAGCTGGTATGAAGATGGAGTCTGTAAAACTTCCATAGAATCTTTATCAAAAGCACAATGCAAGCGGTGCGCAAGTCTAAAGGGCTTCAGGAGAGACAAAGAGCAGAGGACAGAGCCTCGAAAAGAGTGACCAAAGTTTGAATATGAGAGACAAGAAAGCGGAAGATTAGTCAAAAAAGTTGACGGAGAGCTTTGAGAGATCCTACATTATTTTTTCGCGGGGGGCCTCTGTGAGCCTCTTGACACTTGTAACTTCAGGAGGATTTTTCTGCTCACATCGTCTCCAGCCCTCAGGACTCATCCCACTGAACACTAGATGGGGTTCCACTAAAGCTGCCGTGGTCCAGGACAAGACTCAAATCTAAGAAGCTCTGCCCCGGTGACATGCTTAAAGCTTAAGGGGAGGGAAAAAGACGAAGCAAGTCCTTCAGGCTACACCTTGACTCACACCACATAAACACTGGCATAATGACAAGCAACTGCACTCTTGTGTTTGCAGGGAACAACAGAGCAAAGGGGGCTGCCCTGCCAATCTCCCCTCTAGGGGGGCCACTCTGATAGGGCAAAAGGGGATGGCCACAACATTGATAAGGCCTCACACTCGCACACACACACTTCAATAAAAAGCCGAGGCCTTGCTGGGCGCCTGCAGCTCCGATCAGCAGGGTCAATGGCGAGGGAGAGAGGAACACACTGGGCTCTGAACTCTCATCACCTCCACATAGAGGGACACTGGCAAAGGTTAAAACAGCTCAACATCCCACCCTCTGTGGCTCTCGCTCCGACCTCCCAGTAACTACGGCCCTCAGCATCACTGATATTCACCTACAAGTACAACGACTTTCTGTTTTCACAGCCACCACAACTCTCCAGAAGCCACACAGCACATGAAGTATGAGCACTGTCTGAGCTAAACCAACCCCCCCCCCCCCCCCCCCAAAAAAAAAAAGACCAGAGGACAACATGTCCCCACCTTTGTCATTACACACACAAGACACTTGCAATAATTTTAACACGTGGCCTACTTTTGGACCCACTTGATAATTTTGCATTCTGCAAGGTTTGTGACAAAAGTAACTCTTCTCTAAGTTTATTAGATTTAAAGGAAAATGAAGAAAAAACAGCACTTAGGAATTAATCAGCAAGTTCCAATAAATCACGTGAAATGGGCTGAAAATACCTTTCTATGCATGGCTGTCTCCTCAAAGAAACAAGTGTTCATTTCAAATGACCTGCACGTGTTTTTCAGGCAGTACACTGAACACAATGTTGCTTTATGAATATTTACACTGTACATATTAAATTTCGAGGCCTTATCCAACAGAGCTAAGCCAAAAACAATTTCTCATTTTATCTATATTTTTAAGTTATTCCACGTCTTGTTATTTTTTGTACAAACAATTCCTGCAAATTAAAATGAAAACCAATGTGAATATAAATGTTGAGCAACAAAATTCGTCCAGACAGCCTGACAGACCCCAGAGAAGCCTCCACTCGCTTAAAGAATATTTATTTAAATTACAGAAATTTTAAACAACTATTATTTTCTTGGTGACGAGTCGTGGATAGAAAAGTCGGTCAACAAAAACACACGTTACAACGCAACGTCCTGTTAGGAAATTCAAGCTTTATTAATCGTATCCTACCATCTTATCACACTGTGTGTTTTGTTGTAAGATTTTTGAGTTTTAAATTCTGCTTTCAACAAAGATGTGACAATTTACAGTCAGCTCTAACTTGACTGGCTGTTGCTGGCCTTTGTAAGAGCTCCAGTGCAGAGTCCTGCATTTCCAGCTCTGAATGGCACTTTGTATAAACTGATTTCACATTTTAGGCACAAACAGCACCGGTAAAAGAGAGTGTAGTTCGCTTTACGGACAAAAACTGGCTTTGTATCATTTTACACAGCAGGCGAAAGGCCGCATTTAAGCCTTCCTAAGGGCGTAAAGTAAAAATGAACGAGTCTATTTTATCTGTGTTGATTTCGGTTGAGAAAACTAGACATTATTTTGTAACGAAACAGGAACGGTGTGTGTGTGTGTGTGTGTGTGTGTGTGTGTGTGTGTGTGCGTTTATGTGCGCGTGTTTCTGAGTGAGTAAGACTTGTCTTCTCTGTGCTGCTATCTGGACAAAGTTGAACAAAAAGTATAAACGATGAGTGAAGGGATATTTTCAGGATGCGGGGCGGATGTGTGTTCATCTACAAGGCACTTTGCCCCCCAACTTAAAACAGTAAAGCTCACTAGAGAGACTACAGGCGACGACATGCTGCATGGGACTGATTTTTATAAAAGAGGAAAATCACTGTGCGACCTTCTAACGCAGGACTGAAACAAGCGGACGCGGTCTCTCTGTGTCCGGAACTAAGGAAAAGTTGGAGTCCCGGCAAGAGCGACAGGGTGGTCCATGTCGACGCACCGAGACCGGCCACTGAGCGCACGGAAGCCCCGGAGAGGACCGAAAACTGAGCCGGCGACACGTTACAGCAGAGTTTCTATGCTTATTTAAAAACACCATTTAAAGCTGATGTGGAGACTTTAAAGTTTTGAAAGTTTTTAACACACATAAACACTCAGCGTAATCATGAAGAGAAATGCTCCCTGCACTTTGGTTATTATCTTTGACTCATGTATCTGTTACAGTTAAGTTTGTAGAGAACCGATCACAGAGACACGAATGAGGAAAAAAAATATATAAAAGTAGCTTCAAATTCTCCTTAAAGTGAATTTATGAATATGCTGAACATAAAGTTTTGTGAAAAGTGCCAAAGACTTTAATCACGGAAACGATGGAATTTACAAA
The DNA here is from genome assembly GCF_021018895.1 of Seriola aureovittata. NCBI lineage: Eukaryota > Metazoa > Chordata > Actinopteri > Carangiformes > Carangidae > Seriola > Seriola aureovittata. Next base: position 25,328,515 of record NC_079364.1, on the reverse strand, counting down.
GAAAGAAACAAATACTAAAAGTATAAAGCCCCATTCAAAGTACGAATCTTAACTATAACATTTGGCCTCAAACATGATAAAACAGTTAAAAAGTGTTAGAAATTTACGATGCTTGGATGAAAGCAGTGACAGGCTACTTGGACTTACCATTGTGTTCCGATAAAGGCAGATGAGGGTCGGATTGGAAGTGTTGCGGCTTCGCTTGTTTCCTCCGCGACATGCTGGCTGGCACATCAGCGAGCAAAGAATAAAAAAATGACTACAAAACCTTCTCAAAAATTACGTAAATCGAGCCCATCCACCGCGCATGTGCCCCGTTATGATTATCAATAATGCTCTGCGATTAATCATACGGGGGGCTTCTTTGAAAGGCGATTGGCACCTCGCCAGCCCCCCTCCTATTCAAATGAAGTCTCTTTAATCAATTAGCTCCTGATTTGCTGGGGACTCTTGTCTCTCTCTCAGCTCCCACCCAATGAGTTGATCCGTATGGGGAAGAAAGGCTGGGTTTTCCAAACTCCCTTTAGATACGGTTTAACCCCTTCTGTTAGCCAAGTCAAAGCTTATCTTGACTACTACAGGGGAATGTCAGCATCTCGAGTCCATGCCTGCGACAGTATCTTTCAATCTCTCACATTAATCAAGCAGCGATCACAGTTTTTCTTTTTTTCCTCCTGTAGATGCGGACAGGCTGGACAGCTCGCAACTCAAACCTCCGCGATCTCCAGCCAACTTTCTTCTCTCTACTGCTCGGTAGTCCGTCCTCCGCTCTTGCATTAAGATCGTTGTAATTCAGCTGTTGTTGTGTTGTACACCGACACCTTTTCTCTGAAGAGTTTCAAGCGAGGCTCTCGGTGCGCTGAAACGCAGCTCGCGCGAGCATGTTCCGTGCGTAAATGGCACCGGTACGCGTTCCCAAAAGTCCACGGTGTGATCCGACGTCCCAATCAGTTTCATTTGATTATTATTAGTAGAAAGGGGGATTACTTAGTAACACGTTTTCATCACACAGTGCATTCCGCGAATAAACAAACTTTGAGGGCCCGTGCAGCACTGGGACAAACGCGGAGCCCGGCCCATCGAGGATCTGATTGGTCACCGGGCTACTCAGTCATGCTGCCATTCACCTCCACCTCCTCTCTCCCTCCCTCTCCCCCTCCTTCTCTCTCTCTCTCTCTCTCTCTCTCTCTCTCTCTCTCCCATTACGCACAGCAGATCCAAACGCTTTGTGCGCGCCAGGATGATCAGTGGCAAAGACAGCGGAGAGAAGTCTGTTCATCTGAATAGGGATAGATAAAGCTTTTCATTTCTTCCTGAAACATTTATTTTTTTTAGCGAACGGCTGCCTCACGCTCACATCATGTGGGCTCAAATACATTTCACACCATCCATTTAACTATTAGAAAAAAAAAACTTGTTTGTCTATATATCGTCGCCATCCAGTGGGTTGCTTGTATAGTAAAACCAGTGTGAATTACTGCTTTATATGCTTATCAGAAGTTGTCTTTTCGGAGGCCGCTTGATTCTTTTTCATTTTTACAAATAGCAGTTTTTAAAGGCAGGAATAATTGAGCAATATAATGTTGCTGGTAACGGTGAAGTCAAGAAAACAATGTCTTAATCAATCCTGTAAATAAGTTATGGACCCTTCACACTCTAAGCATTATTATTATTATTATTATTATTATTATTTTTTATTATTATTATTATCATTATTATTATTGTTATCTCTAAATAATGCACTAACAGGGGTGCGCCCTCAGTGGGGATGTTTTAAGAGGGCAAGATGTCCCAAAGGAGCTTCACGTGAGTCGAGTAGATTTATTACGTGAAAAAGATAAACGAAGCTCTCAGTCGGGTTGATTTTGAGAAATGAAGATAATAATGTTACTATAGGTGATGCCTCGGATGCCATTATTTTTCACTGAATATTTAAAGAGCAGCTGCAGGCTAGATGGATCTGGTCCTCTCTTGTGTCAGCTATCTTTTAGTTTCGACTAGCCTTACTATTTACTTATTCATGAAAAAAAGGAAAGAGCAGGGGGAAAATCAAATACTTGTGATGGCTCTGAGTGGTCTGCTTTATCAATGCGCGCTGCCAAAATTATTTAAGAACATATATGTATATATTTTTATTAAAATTGTACATATATTTTCACAGTATTGATTTATGTCTCAATTGTCTTAAAATGTGACGGTGTAACCAAATCGAAACGTGAACTGGGACTAACAAAATCTAACAGCAAATGATCTTTAATAGGGGAAAACGTGTATGTGTGTGTGTTGCGTTAAAAAGCCCATGCAATTATGTGCACCAAACTTGAAACTGCTGGGAGAGGAAAAAGGGGTCTGCAATATTGTAATGTCGCGGGCGGGAAAATCAATGGCCAGTTAATTGATGTGAGTGTTGGTGTGAGATTGTAAACAGGGTGATTTGCAGCCCAGCCGAGCGGGAGACATTTTAAATGGGATTCACTCGGGACGCTGAGGATACAGTGTTAACAATCATGGGCTGAATGACACAGACGGACACAGTTTGGAGACATAACAGACATAACTCAACGCCAGCACCTGAAAAAGTTTCAACATTGCCTGAGAAGTAAAAAAAAAAAAAGGAGACATTCAGGTGTATTTAATTGATTTACATATTGATTATAAAATATTATTTTTAATATCCAGACAGAATAAATTGTCCATTTGAACAGCTTTGCGGTTATAAAGAGGGAAGAGGATGATAAAAGGAATATTTTCACCCGGATCTTTAAGATTTAGATAATAGTATGCATCATGCAAACAATATAGATTTGGATTAGGACATCTACTATTAATGTTTATTTTCATATTAATTAAAATATTATTATTTTTAATTAATAATACTGGTTGATTAAATGGCCACATAATTAGTTCCAATATTACCAGATGCTTTTTGGAAATTTGAACAAGTGGCTTTTTATGCAGCTGATCAGAGGAAGGTGAGAGAAGCCTTTGGCGCATATAAAGCGCGCATTTGCCTGTGACGCGCAATCATTACTGTGCGCAGCAAATCACACAAGGTCCGGAGCGAGTGCCATCACTCACTATTGTCACTGACATCCCGTGATTGATCATACAACGCAGAAAAAATGGCACGTTTGGCTGCATAATGTGATAGTAAGAGCGGGGAATCTCCCAAACCCCGAGCTGTTAGTGACCCTCACTCAGTGTATTTCTAACCAGAAAGCCCCTTTTTCTGTGTGACACCGGATTCAACACGTGGTGGGTTTCTATTCACGGTCCTGCTCCCTGATCGACGCGATGCCTGGAGAATTACAACGAGGTTGGATCAGGCCTTCATCTAGGTCAGCTGCACGTGTGTGTGTGTGTTTGTTTCTCCCTCTTTCTCTGTCTGTGTGTGTGTGTGTGTGACAATGGGAGCCCGAGTGGCAAGACTGAAAAACGGGCAAAACTTATAGGGGGTTATAAAGGTGCAGAGTCTCAAGACACCAGTGTGTTAACACAAGTGGAAAACGACCTCACTAATCCACTGCTGGTACTTGAGTCATTATTACACTCCATAAGTATTTGACAGGTTTGATTTACATGTCATTAGTTAAAAATAATATTCAAATTATGGCCACAGAGTTAAGAGAGGCCTTACATTTTAATAATAAAAAATAAACAGTAAAAATATGTCAATTCACACAAAAAGCATTAACTTAATTACATGTCATTTACAAAATACACATCAAATCTTTTTTTTATGGCAGACTAAGAGTATATTCTCACTGTATACAGTGAGAATTGGGCTGGAGCCTTATTTTTGATTAACAGTAAATGCTGAAGCCTTTGACCCTCATGTTCCCAACACAAATATCAAGAAGTGCATGGCCTTATTCATGGCATGCTGACGTCTTGCAAAAGGATTAGGAGCTTGATTAAAGGGATTGTTGTAAGCTGGCCTCATGCTCAAAGAAATAAAGCAATAGCCCCACATTTTCCTTGTATCGAGTCACACACACTGTCACTGTATTACTCTTAATAGCGCTGTGCAGCTTTGCTCAAGGTGTCCAAGTGCAAAAACTTACGTGGAAAATAATCTTACCAGAAATTTCTTACAGACTATCACCGCCTTATTTATTTCACCTTCTGTCTTCATATTTACAATATATCATTTTATAGCAGTATCATTTAAATGATGAAATGAATTTAAGTTTGAGCTGAAATGACTTTGTCTTCCAGATGATCAGAATGCAGCATTTAGAGCTCTCTTTTGCCACTAAGGAAATCCCATTGAAAAATCGTCTGCATTAAAATTCAGTACCTGCAGCAGCAGAGAATAGCCTCCATTAATTAAGAGATCAAACCCTTTCTATTGTCCTCCAGCAGCCCTGCCACCACTTGTCCCACAGACTGTCTCCCCCCATTGTGGCCCCTGACAACTTCCTGCAGCATCACCCGATATCAATGGGCTGTGTTTGTTTTTACATTATCTCAGCTGCAGTTACAGACACTCCCTTTCAGTCCTGTCTTGTTTGAGAGAAAACAAGCAAACATTCAAGAGTGTCACAGAGGTGCTAGAGGTCACCGGCCCATCACACACACTGTCTGCACTGTGTGCGAGAGCGTGTGTGAATGTAAGTTTGCATGCGCCACTGATACAGTCGTCTGTGACACACACATACACTGTCCACTCTAGGTGACTGTGTGTGTGTGTGTGTGTGTGTGTGTGTGTGTCCAGCACAACTAAACATCACTTAACATAAATCCAATCTGAAACTAGACAAGTATTTTTTTTTTTCCAGAAATATATGTCAGTAATTTTAAATAGTAAAATATAAAACATACACACTCACTAGGTGCTAATACACACAATTCTAAAGTAAATATATATACAAATTTAATTCTGTAAGTTATATTAACAAGACTTTATGCCTGTTTCTCATTACCCAGCACCCAGCATTTTTTTTTCTGAATAGATACTCACATTCACAGAGATGCAATCATTAAATCCTCCAATTGTTATGACACAAATCCACTTGATTGTATCTGATTAAACATGCTCGCTTGAGTTGCATTAACGAGAAACACCATGGCACTGGACGACCACCAAGACTCCTATTCTGGCTCCTTTGCATTCTTGAAAAACACATTCTGCTTTCATATGACATTGACAAATGATATTTGGATGAAGAGAGATGCTTAGATCGTTAGATGTTTCACAGAATGGAGCCGGATTACACTGACACACATCACTAAGACTGGAGGTTACAGAGGAACCAAACACTCCTAACATCTTGAAGAAATTACATCACCCTCCGAAAGCTGAGTGTTTATGTATTTTTAAGAACCTGGAAGCAAAACTAAAAATTACACATTGAATTATCCCTACATTACTTCACGCGCTCGTAAACACAGGACGTAAAGAGTATGCACATGTGATGTCTGTGTCACAGCCACAGAGCAAGCCAGGCGAGAAGTGTAACCACACAACAAAGCAGCGTGCAGGTAACCACCGAGCGAGCAGACACGCCACGTAAAACAAAAAAACACACACATTCTTACAGTAAATACACCCACAAAGTTGAAACATATCAAGTGGTTTATTCGTAGCGACTCTGGGCACAAGATGTTTATCAACTGCCGCCAGACAGCTGCGTTGGTTGGCCAGCAGTTAACCATGTCTCAGACAGCCCCTTATTGCTATTGATAGTTAGCATCAGTGTCCCGGCTGAGAAATGGGGCTGCTATGGGCAAACGCAAGCTATTGATCTCCAGCTTGTCCCTGACCGGCCTGGAGCTAGAGGGGAGGAATGGGAGTGGAGGCCGGACGGAGCCTACCGTGACACTCCCAGACTCGCTGTCTGCCACCTGGAAGGGATACTGGTGGGGGTGATAGTATTCAGAAAGTTTTTACTCCTTCAGGTTGTTGCTTTGGGTTTAAGTTGAGAGTGCGCATCCATTAATTAAATAGCAGCAAAGTGATTCAATCATGGTCAGTTTATGAATGCTGTCACACGTTTTCAAACGTTTCATGTTGGTTCCTACATTTGCAACATCACGTCTCTGTTTCAAATAAAGTTTTAACTTTCTACAAAATCCCTCCTTCTCTTTCTCTTCTTCTTCTTTAATTCATTTTAAATTTGTAGATGTATTGACTGATTGGCGGGAACGGAGCGATTCGCTCGCATGGATTATGATTTTCAGAGTGCCATTTTAGTGTGCAGCCAGTAGCACACATTTCATCAAATGGCTACTTCAGATTGCCCTCTGCTTCCTTTATGCTCCTCCATATTCTCACTAAAGAAAATGGCGCTAAATAGGACGCCTTTCCATACTTAATTGCTCTTTAAAACAAGCACAAACACACAATAGACTGCACTGAGGTTTCTGTGGTTAAAAATCAGCAATCTGTTGGAAAGAACAGTGTTGCAGGCTCAATGTGAGGTCCTCTCTTGTGTTTGCATGTGTGTTCTTTAGCTCCTTGTGACCACACGAGAGAGAGAGAGAGAGACAGAGAGAGAGAGAGAGAGAGAGCGCTAAATGTATGTTTGTATGTGTGCGTGTCAGAGGGAAGTCTCCTTGTGCGTGTCTGTTTTTGTAAAGTGTGTTATTCAGCTATGCAGTGACCACATGATAAAACACGGAGGATAAAAATTTCTGTAGCGCTTCAAAAAATTTGGCACATCTTTCAACAAGTAAAAGAGGGGAAATGAGACGTTATTTGGTTCAAGCTGTATTGTTGCACACCATGTCTACACCAGAGAGGGGAAGAGGGGTGAAACCTGCCTGGAGGGTACAGCGGAGCTGAGGTGGGGCTTGTCAGCTTTATTTACTCCACTTGTAGAAGTCTAGTCGGACATGGGACATCAGAGAAGTCAGGTCCCTGATGACTAGCGAAAAGACCACCTTGGGGGGTAAACTCAGTGAAGTTACAGCAGTGACCATCACTTCCCCAATTAGCTTCTTTCTTTTTTCTCCTCACAACTCACTCTTTTCCCCCTGCTGACTACTTCTCCCCCTCCCTTGCTCCTTTTCATCAAATTCTACTTTTTTTTTTAATTTACTGCCATATACGTAAAAACTATATAAGTAAAAGTTCACATTTATGTAAAAATTGTGAACCAAAAATATGCATCCATTTATGCGAAACACAAGCCAGACACTTTAGTGACCACTCCTGTATTTGTGTGTGGTTGTGTGTATGGTCAAGCCAAACAGCCCCTCTCTCACCCTCTCTCTCAGCTCATTTGGGCTGCAGGTCAGACAGAATGGCAATCAGACTCTCTCATCGAACTCCACTGCCCTTTTACTTTGCCTCCTACCTCTTGGCTCGTCTGGCGAGCTGCTGCTTTGTAAACTCCCATCAAAATGTCTGGCGAGGGGGACACGACACAGATCTCCTTACCTTTTCACAAGGCCCCTGAGATCCACCCACCATCATGATGATGTTACAGTATTTAATATGTCCAAAAACTTTTCTGCAGGTAGGCTAAATGTACTCATCACTCAGGCAGACAGCTGCACGCAAACACTCACACACATGCATATGGGCTCACACACACACACACACACACACACACACACACACACACACACACACACACACACACACACACACACACACACACACACACACACACACACAGGACTCTTTTCAAAGAAGTTTGCTTTTTTTATTACTTCCTTTCCCATTCAGCGGCCTCCCCACTTTTCCAGAGTGCCCTGGGTGTTCAGTGAAAGAGCTGTGCTTATTATGTGCTCCGTGCTCTCCAAACCCAGCTTTGTTTTGTCCAGATAGCTGGTTTTCTTTCTCTCTCTCTCTCTCCCTCTCTTTCCTTCTCTGTCTCTCTTTAATATTCAGAGTAAGAGACTTGGCTCTCACAAGACGGCTGTTTTCCCAGTTTTCTCCCCTGCTAACAGCCAAGTGTGGCCCCTGTGAGTGTAAACACACAGAAGGGAGGGACATCTCCTGACAAACATCTCCAAGGATGTGCCACCCTGCCCCGTGTCATTCATTCTCTACCTGGCACCGAAGCTAAACTATTAACACCGACGTGTGAGCGTCCGAACCTTAAAGGAGTGCCAGCACTTGCGTGGTCTACCTAAACACACACCACACCCACATCTGCTCTCCATACAAAAAGGGGTGCAGTATATGAGCTTATCACTGAATGTGTACGTTCCTCAACAGAGCTGTAAATGCAAAGCTGTCTATGGAACTTCATTAAATACTTTGTGGTAATATTCATTTACTTGCCTTGTTCATTTTTCTTTAAAGAATTTGAGGACAGATTAACCTGATCTGCGATTTCACATCAGCTTTATATATGCCTAATCGACTCTTACTTCTATTGTCCCCTTACACTGTGCTGGAGGTCCTGGTGGCCTTGTGTGTCAGCATGTTCTGTCAGCGTGAGTTGTGAATATGTCACCATGACAAATTCCTCCACATTCATTGCACTTGGCAGTTAAGGTGATTTTCATTTGGACTATAACGTCTTCCAGTGGTCCTTTGTTTAACCAGGTGGCTAACACGAGAGCCACCTCTCACCGAGCAGATATCTGGAAAGAAAATTGTCATTAGATTGTAGCACAGTATCTGCCAGTGGCAGCACTGCACTAGCAAACAGCATGAATTAGGAGTAGAGCCTATACTTAAACAGAAGATACACTCTAAACATTGATAAGGCATTGCGTTGCATGGCAGTCAGACCCCTGGTGATGTTAACAGCACTCTGCTATTATCACAGGTGTGATCGCTCACCAGCCCACAACCACATTTACATCTTAATTACCAGCCTAATCAATGGGGTTGCACTTTGACTTCATTTGTGACATTCATGAAACCTCATTTAAGATGTAAGAATAGGCCATCGTAAGTATTGGTGGTGAGAGAAAAGCACCTATTTTCAACACGGAATAAAAGGTAACAAAGGGGAGTAAGAAAAGAAAGAGGGCAGACTCCTGAATTCTTGCAGGCATGATCACACTGCACTCTACAAAGTGAGTGCAGGGAGATATTTATGATAATTGTATACTACTCCCAAAATGACAAAGCAAACTGTTGAGATGTGCAGTGCATGACAGAAAACGGATGGCTTGCAGGACTCGAGCCGGGTGATTTAAATGGCAAGTGATTGAACAACAAACTCGCATTAAGACCGTATTGATGAGTTCAGTGTTTCATTTGGGATCAATAAGACGATTGGTAGAGGCTAAAGCCAATACACGCAGCAGGGAGAGACTGTAGAGAAGAGAGAGAGAGAGAGAGAGATGAGAGTGTATTGAACTGCTTCAACATAGAAAAGAGAAGGTGCTGGGATTTGTTTATCTAACTGGAGGCCTTGGAGAAAACTCATGCAACATACAGGGCAGCCTATCGCTCCTGGGTTTTATCCAGTGTGGTGGCAGGACGCCATCATACTGGGAAAAAGCAGACACAAATGATTATCTGAGTATTAGTTTAGCAATATATATGTAATTTCCAACCAGTAAGCTCCCTGCTTGTCAGCAGTAAAACATATACTACATATTGTACTATTTAGCAAGCAACGGAAAACACACACAAAATATTTAGCTTAAAGCAACGGATAAATGGCTGAATTACATAGTTGAAATAGCAAGCTAAAAGTAACTGGTAATGAATAAAAAGCTTGCTGTAAGCAGTTGATAGTTTACTAATTAAAAACAATGGATAAACTAATGAAATAATTATGCAGAAGCTATAAATAATGAATAAACAATTGCAAGCTATAGGTAATGGACAGTTGAGGTGGTTGTATAAAAGTAATGAAAAAACAGTGGCAATTGTTAGCTAAGGTAGCAAAATGAAGAAACAATTGAAATAGTTAGTTGGAAGTAATGATGCTGTTAATTCATTACATTTCGCTAAACATTTCGACAGTATAAATAGTTAGCAAAAATTTCTAAATTACCATTTAAATATTTAGCTAAATGTAATGAATAAATGGGTGAAATCTTGACAATTCAATCAGAACATTATTGTAACAATGTCCACTTTTATATAAAGGTAGTGTTCAATATCCAGTTTATAATCCATACACTGGGTAGATGAAGGGACTCATCTGATGGTGCTGTGGGTGAACATCAGACAACAAAAAAAAAAGGTTGGGAACCATTGATCTGCACTATTGAATGTGCAGTCCACTGTTGTGTGAAGAGCTGTTTTTCTTACACCATCTGTAAGAGTGTGCTGTTGTAAACTGCCACTGTTGCAAAAGAGAGAAATTCATTGTGATTATTAATCCAAACCCAGTTCAGTTGGAGCAGGCTATATGGGTGAGAGGCACTGGTTCTGTAAAGCTCAAGCAAATCACAGCTGTGTCATCACTCTCCTCCCACAGTGTGACAGATGATGCTAACAATGAACATTTCATCTTCAGCCACACTGCGAGCTCCTATACGACAGAGATGAAGTACATCCGGCGAGATGAATTACTGCGCAGTGATTTATCATGACAGGCCAATAGGAAAAATACAAATGAACAATTAGCAAATTTAGCCTTAATTAACCGCTCCCAGACAATAGATGAGCTTGTAGAACATGTGTGAACATGCCTTGAAACAGTCAAAGCACAAGGCTAATCTTCATGTAGTATGTAGAATATTACTGTGTTAATTAGGGTTAATTGAATAATTTCCCTCACTGCGTACTGATTATGAATGTCAAACACAGAGGGGCTATTTGATTAAGCCGAGTGCTCTGTGTAGAAGATGTATGGCTAATGAGGAAATGTGAGATTCCTATACAGATCAAACAAATTTTCTTTTTTAAAGGTCAAAATGTGCGAATAAAAGCGGACAATTATTATTGATCCTTCAAAATAGGGAGTAAATGTACTTTTAATGAATCACTTACTACCCCTGTTTACTCCCTTTCACATTAAGTACTTATATCATTCTACAACAAATCCTCGGGTTTGGAATCAAATTTTTCAGTAGCCTACAAATCAAAACAATTACAGACTGTGAAGTTTGCCTGGTTTGAACCGTGCTCACGTCACATGTGTTCAGTTCGTCATTCAGCACCTGATTTGGGATACACGTTGTTTCCCACACCAACTCCTCATGAGTGATAATGCAATTTAGCAGGCAATACAATACCGTGTGAGACCTGGAGGACATGCATCCCCTGTTTCAACTCTGACTTAAAAATTAAGACCCACAAGATCTTCATTGTTGCGTAGCACAAAAAAACGCATTTTCGCACACACACACACACACACACACACACACACACACACACACACACACACACACACACACACACACACACACACACACACACACACACACACACACACACACACACACACACACACACACACACACACACACAGATGCAACAAAAACAAATTAGGACATATCTCATAATTCAATGTCACCAAATCCAATTGCAATCAGGAAAACTCAATTTGTCCAGAGCCCTTGAAATAATGAGTTGATTTGAGTAGAACTTCTAAAAATATTAAGTGTTGGTAAACAAAGCATTTTTCTGTTTTGACAATGTGTAAATAACTGGGATTGCACAGAGCCCCCTACGTGAGGAAGTGCAGTAATGTGTGTCCCTAATGTTGGTGTAAGAATAGGATCTAAATTATACCAGAGAGGGTGCTTAATTCGATGGTAACAGGAAGGTGAAGAGTTGCACTGTCTGTGTGAAAATGACAAGATGCTGCTCACAGAGAGGAAGCCAATTAATAAGAGTTTGCGTAGAGAGATATCTGGACATTTTTCCCTCAGAGTATGTGTAGTTTATATATCACGGTTGTTTGGATGGCTTTCTCTGTGTGTTTTCTTTTTGTGCATTTGTCCACAATTAGTCTGTTTGCTACACAGAAATAGGATAATGCCATCATCCAGGGAGTTGGCAGCAAATATCTGGCTAACAAATGATGATGTGAAACATGGGCTCATGAGCCTATAAATCAGACTCCCCCCTACAAATTAATAGAGTTGTTGACAGTTGACGGCTGAGGAGAAAAATCGTAAATTATATCTGGCACATGAAAATAGCACAACTGTAGTAATAGAAAATTCCCCTGCCTGTTTTTGATTTTTGTTTTTCTGAAAATGGCATACTTGCCTTCTGAATAGACATAAGATTTTTAAATAGACCACCCCATGAACTCTCAAGACTCAATTTAATAATGTAATAATTTATTTCTTATCCACATTTTCTTCTAGTCTCATGACAGAGCAGCAACACATCCGTGCATCCGCATCACATTACAAACAACTGTGAGAGAAATGGCAGCGCAGATGTATTGTCAAATGGCGTGAGGATGACAGCGAAGATGAAGGAGGATAAGTCAGTAAAAAGAGGCAAAAGAATAAAAAGAGACAGCAGAAAACAAGAGAGCAGAGAGGGGGGAGGATGAGAGGAGAGCTAAGTACCAGGGAGCATGTGAATGTGGGGGGCTAATGGTGGGGGTACCAAGGTTGCAAGCAATTTCTCTTTGTTATCAAGTGAAATGACTCTGCAAATATGACAATAAATCACAGTGGAAATCAATCTGAAAGGAGGCGACTGTGAGCCACTGATAATGCATCAATCAATATTTAATGTTTAGACTTTAATTAATCCACAGGCGCCAAGCATTCTTTAAGTGACAAAGGGGGAGGAGAGGGGAAAAAACGAGCGGGGAGTGCTTTTGCATAGAATAGCTCTTATATCAAACGGAGACACTGAGCTGAGCGGCCCCATCAGTCGATTTCCCACAGCTTCCCTGTGTTGCTTTATTGCCTATTCTCTTATTTACGGGATCTTGAAACATAGCAGAATGAAAGCAAGAGTGTTTGGTGAAAATACAAAGACACATTAATACCTTTAATGCGCACATGATTTGTTTCATCCACACAGTGACACTACTTAAAGATGAATCCAAACTCCTCTAGTGGTGTTTAATCAAAATCTGATCTGGATCCACTTCAGGTCTTATTAATGGGGGAAGTGTTTCATGTTTCTCATTGTGTGTTGGTTCACTTGGTAAAGTGTTGGTCAACTTGCGGCACAATATTGTGCCAAGCTAGCAGGGCTGCAGTGACCTGTTTGGGGCCCTGGGCGGAAAAATAAGGCTCAATAACTTAAGGCCAGGGTGAACTTGAAAAGAGGTCGGTCGTCTGACCACATCATGAGGCCAAAGTGTTTTTAGCTTTTGTAAATGGTTATACAAGAGAGTGAGGTAAAACTCTGAAAAGTCATAGAGGACAATTTGTAATTGTCATTTATATGTGGATACTGAGAATGTGTCCAAATATGCATACAATGGACACACTTTCAGACAGTCTTCTCTGTTAGGCGTAAATAGTGTTGCACTTGTTTGTACACCCAAAATGTGACAGAAATATGTGTGTGTGAGATAAAAAAAAAAAAAAAAAGCTGCTTACTTTCGCAAATCCACAAACTTGGCCCATCACTGCATGCAGTGTGTGAATGTCAGACTGTTGACGCAACCCCCTCGATTCTGACATCAGAAACATGAGACACATTTAACTAAATTAAAAATGGTTAATGTAGAGATAGAGGGAAAACAGAAAGACAAGTTGGGTTGTGGCCTACAGGCTAGGCAAGAAAACATTTTCAGCAACTAAAATGCTGAAATTGATGATTGGACTTCTGAGACACATCAAGAGATCATCAACAGTTCTGGTTCTTCTGCTAATGCTAGTTTGCATATATAGTGTCAGCTAAATGCCCAACGTCCGATGTCCGATTTCTTGTCCTTCCCTTCTGCAGAACTACTTTCAAACTTTAAAAAAAAACTCATACTTTTTCTGTCTGTCTGCAATTGTGGGAATGCAACTCTCAAGGCTGTGAGAACACTAAGACCCTCCTCGAGACAGCATCTGCCCTGGCCTCCGTACCTGCACACCGCTGACATTGCTGTAACGTCTGATTCAGGGGCTCTATCGAACAAAAATCCCTGTCTGAACAATGCAACCACGGAGCCGTTATGAAGGACCACTTGAGCATGGAGCCATGCTTAGCCCTCGCCCTCTGATCACACTGACACATCCCACAGGTACTAATTACCGAATCTACTCCACTGAGGAGTTGTGGGAGAAATAAGATGGAAGACGCTTGACATTTGGATATCTGCTGTAAGATTCACAGGGATAATTGGGACACAACTGAGAGGGAGGTCCACCAAGTCTGTTTTAGTTGATAAAATGGCTTTAGGTAACTCACCAAGTGAGGCACATCTCCAAAAACATGACCTCTTGAGAGCACTGAGTGGGTCAGCACAGGAGGAGAAAAGAACACAGGCATTTCAAGTTTAAAAACCAGAGGCCGGTGGACAATTATTTGAGGAGTTCCTTGAGATGTGGATAAAAGGCTTATCCATAACAGCTCCTGATTTTCTTAACTGCACATATTGGATTTGATCCATTGTGCCATTGTCCACAGATTTACAGGTCTTTTATCTTCAAAGAGGATCCACATGGAGATGGGTAGAATGTGCTCATATCAAAGTGCAGCAAAATGTCTAATTAATGAGCCATCATTGAAAGTCAGTCATTTAAATATGGGTCGAGCAGAAGATTGTATTGAACGATTTTGATGCAGGTGTGTTTAAATGACTGTAGCCTAAAATATCAGCTGACTGATTATACTTTGAACAAATAAGCTTCTTCAGATTTCAACAGAGAATGTGAGATGCTGCAACAAGAGGTAAAAAGAAAAGACGCATCCTTCTCATTTCAACATATATTGATCGGAAATGGAGGGGGTGGGGGGTATTAACTGACTGTAGTATTTAGTATTTAACTGACTTTTATGACAGTTGTTAAGTCATTTCCTGCAGCAGTGGTTTATGTCTTTGCAATAACCTCCAGGAATGATGTAATGAGAGATTATGATACTTCCTCCCTCTTTTATGATCTGTACCTCTAGCTTCATGTCAACACACTCGAATCAGGTTAGGCCAATATCACACCAGTATTGTCCTTAAATGTATTCAGTGGCTTGCTGGATATTGGCCAGCCTGATCTGAAGCAGGTTTATTTGTGACTATTGATAAATGAAGGCCGCTTGTAAAATGTGCAATCAGATTTTCTTTACGCATTTTATGTATAGTCTAATTACACTGTGAGGGTTTTTTGGTAAAAAAAATTCTTTCCAATCTTTTGTGCTTGGGCTCTTCCCACAGCTCATACAGGCAATCACAGTATCTTCAAGTACTATTCATTTTAAAGCAATTACATACATGTTGAATTCAGTAGTGAGTTTTCAGTGTGACATGTTAGCGTATAAATGCTGTGATAGAAACTTCTACACATTGCCTGGTTTTAAATTGTGAACACTATTGATATGTTTACTAGAAAACAAAAACCAGTATTGACTGTCAAACCGTCCTAGAAAGGTGCAACCTGATAAAAATAGACGTAAACATATACACACACAAATAGAGGTGTATGTCGCTTCCTGTCGGACTAATTGATACCTATCTCGCGTCATACAAAAACAAAAGGGATAAATTTGTAGTGATACAATACACCACCATTTAAAACCAATTTGCTGTTGTTCTATTCAGCTCTGAATAGGATGTGATATTTTTACTCTTTTAACAAAAGAGTGATTAAAATGTATTGATTATTTTCTATATTTTCAATTTCAAATTCGTAATCAGAAAATGTCATCTGCCACACAAACAATACACAAATATATGATGAAACACTGGATAACTTTTTTGGCCTAAGAAGTATGAAATTTTCACCCAAAAGCTGCTGACTGGGTTCGCGGTTATTATGTATAATAATACAACACCCTCAATAATTCCATATAGAAGCTTTGACCATCCGGGGCTGGTGTTCTTTGGATGCAGCATTACTTTCCCTGCATTGACTGCTTCATGTTGGCTGTCAGTGCAAACACATGGTGTAGAGATTCCAGTCAGCAATGGGCACAATAGTTCAACATTTCTTTCAACGTGTGACTGAATGATTTCTTGAAGCAGGTATGTGATTGGAGAATGTAGTGAGCTAACCAGAGAGCAGCAGGTTGCACACACTCAAACATGCTGAAGGCACAGGAGTGCAGGGAGAGTTACTTGGAAAGCTTGTCGTTTGACGCCTGTATCGATTTTTTTCCCCAAAAATTTCATGCAGAATTTGGGTCAGTTTGATGCACCCAAATCTTTGACTCTTAATCAGACTCGGTTAATCACACCCCTACACACAAATACATAAGTATACATGTATATAAGTATAAATATATAAGTATACATGTAGAAAAACAGACAAATATATAAGTATAAATATATAAGTATACATGTAGAAAGACAGACAGACAGACTGACACTGGTAATCACACACCCATGAGGTTTGTACGAGTACACAGTTGATAGATGGGGTGTCACATGAGACATATTTACAGACGGTCACACACAAGTTAAAAATCCAGAGGGATGTCTCAGTTTTTTAGCTTCCTAAGCACAATGGCCCAGTGTATGAGGAGCAAGATCGTTGCCAACAGAACATATCCAATTGGCCACGGTCATTAAAAAAGAGGGACTAAAACAAGCTACACTGAAACTGAGTTATTCGAGGGGGGGGGGGACAGTGGAGGAGCCACTGGTTGATATATTGGGATGTATCAGTGTGAAACTCAAAGTGAGTAATCAAATAATCCCAAGTGTGAAATGCAGCAAGCTGTGGACAGACAGGGCCATAATTTCCAAGAGGCCAAGTATGACATCGGCCAAAGAAAGACAGCCGAGTGTCACATACGTCTTAATTCGGCCAGACATATGTGAACACGTGTAACTGTATCATCAAATCCCCAAAATGCCGCAGGCTGACATGTCTACAGCCGAGGCCATGTCTGAGAGAAGGAGGTAATAACAGCCTGCTGTCATCTCCTGTCACTCTCAAAAAGTCAACTGACAGACTATATGCTTTCTGCTGAGAGGACACGAAACACTTTTGGGTAAATATAGTTAAAAACAACAGCAGTTTAGGTATGACACAGTTTGACTATCGTTTACAGTGAGGTGTGAGAGAAGAATGAGCACGGTATTCACATCTGTTTGCATCTGTGCAAGACTTCCACAACAATAGCTTTGAATTTTACCAATGCCTCTCCAAATTTTAATTTGGTCAAATTTTCTTTTGTTGCTGCTCTCTAAAGGCCCGGTCACATCAAAACATTACATTATAAAATGTATCTTGCACATCTTCCCAAAAATATGTGGTTATAAAAGACACATGGTTTAATCACACGGCTTGCTGGTAAACTAGCAAGCGCTAGTCAGTCATGCGAGCTTTCTGAGCATCTTTCTATTTTCTCTGTAATAGGCTGTTTACTCCTCCCTGGCACTTTCCAATCAGGATTGTTAATCATTTTTTTCAATAAAGTGTTACTGAAAGAGGAAAAAAGCAAGCTTGTGAACCTGCTGACTGTCAGTTAGCATGTTAGTTATCTAAGTTGCTAACGGGATAATAAGTTCACAGTTTATTCAAATGCTGTATTTGTACCATCAAGTCCTGTGTCATAAGTGTCAGCACACCATGCCTCTTCAGTGAGGTGCTGTATATTGACAAAGGAGGGTTAAATAAAGCTGGATGGTGCAACACAGCTATTAAGATATGACAACTTCTTCTATTCTGGACTCTCTGACTCTTAGTTCCCTCTTTGAATTTGAGCGTCAAAGTTCACCAAAACTGTCCAAATGAACAATTTTAGTTCATTCATTTTGCTGTTATGGACAAATCCACTAACACACTAACACATCCAAATACACATTTTGTTGCAAAAAATTTGCTGTTATTGATGCTAGTGTGACCAGGCCTTAACTTTCTTCCTCGAAACCCTCCTCCAGTCCGGCCCATCCTCCTAATACTGGCACAGAAGTGTTTACCATAGGTGACAAGCCGTCAAGTCAGGGGTTAAGTGGTAACTAGCTGGACATGGGCTGGACAAACAGGATTTAATGCTACGACTCCCTGCAGACCTGTCCTGGTCTGAGCTGAGCGTGTTTCTTAGAGAGGAACATCTCCAATTTCTTCTTTATAAAAAACAACAACAGGGAGGAGAAGGTGAAAAGAAACAGGTGATGGTAGCTGCATCTATTGACTCAGACAAAACTTTCCAGCTGACCCTGAATCTGTATGATGATGTCACCCATTTTAACATCCCGTTGATTAATCCCTCTGTCAATTTGAAGCCCAACTTTGCTGCTGCGGATTTAAGAATGCACCCAAGCAATATACAAGCTGATTGCACATAAAGTCATAGGCTTGGTCATGGGGGAATGCATGCATAGCATGCACGTGTGTGTGTGTGTGTGTAAGTCTGGGTCAAGGAACTTTAGGAATGCTGCTCTGTCCTTTTGTGCAGACTTGCTCCTGTGCCAGGATGAGGGCCTTCTCTTTAATCCATACTGATTTGGTAAACACTGACGTTAAGACTGCTGCAGGCCAACATGTAATTCTGTTGTTTTCTCCTCCAAAGAAAATGTGTATTTCTTTGGAGATGTCTTGAAGCAGATGGAAATGTGGGGGATAGATTTAATCTGACTAAGGCTCATGCTTTGATTGGACCCCAGATTAGGATTGCAGCCTAGTATTTTCAATAATTATTCTCTAGTTGAATTAAACGTATCCTCTTAACACGAAAAACATACGCTTGCCGTGCATGTCTGCCCGAACATCTGTAGGATCACTGCTTCTAATCTCAAAATATTTATTAAGTAAAGGAAGCGCTCAGCATGCGCAGACAGCTACATACATGAAATACATTCAGTTTACAGAAGCTACAGTTATTCAGCACTGAAATTCCTTGAAATCTCCTCATTTACACTTTATTTCTCCTCCTTTATACTGGCAGTTTGTATGACACAAGGGACAGGATCATTAGGTTACCACATTATTTGGAGCGCTGAATTCATCCCATCTCCTCTCCTCCCTGCTGTCACCTGGACAATAGCCTGGAAACTTATCTCTTAGCTCACTGTCCCATATCAAACATGTGTACCTTTCTTCTTCTTTTTTTTGTCTCAGAGACAATCCAACCACTGAGCTTGTTTGCAAATAGATGGCAAAGTGGCCGGGGCATTCATCCTCAGACTCCTTCTGTTTGTAGGTGTGGAGCTATGGAGCCCTTCTTCCTGTGCTGAATTAGGACCACTTACCCAGCCCGCTTAAATCCCATTGTTCTTTTTATCACTGACCATTTTAATAAATCTCAGGTGGTAATCTCACAGTGCCGCCCACAAGACGCTCTTTAAGTTGCATGTAAAAACAGCTACCTGCCACAACAATGGCCTCCTCGGCTGACTTTATCTGACGAGTGTTGACAAAGAAGGCAGCTGCCCTGCTGGACATAAGGTCAAGCCTAATACAACCTGTCCCCCACCACCACCCTCCTCCCCCTCCTTCTAGGAGGGAGTTATAGAAAGAGGGAAGAAGGGAAGAAGAAAGAGGGTAGGGTGGGGTGGGGTGGGTTGGGGGGGTTCACTGCATGTCCTTCCTCAGATTTTATCAGGACCTGCTCTCCTCTTATCAGAAATGACACTGTGTAATTCACTGTGTGTGTGAATGGTTTAATAAAGGGCAAAAAAAAAAGCCCAGGGTAGCAATGAGGCAATGAAAAAAGAAGAGAAAGATTAAAAAAGCATATGTTTTAGAAGTCATTAAGAGGGACTCAGTAGAGCCTGCTGTGGACTTGATTTACACTGGGTGGTAAGCCGTTGGTGGGTGTAAATAATGTATTCATTTTTAAAGAGATTTTTTCTCTCTCTTCTTTCAACGATATAGAAAAAAAAAACATCTCCATCTGGTCAAGTGTGAAGTAGGACAGAGCTAGATTAGAGAATGTTCTGTGTTATCTTATCTGAGCATGGGCTTAATGTCTGCACAATCAATGCTCCTCAACAAGTGGTTCATTAAAACAGAATGGCAATGTTTAATTCCGTGTATTACAAATGTGAGCTGGCACAAAATCTGACGAGAGAGGAGTGAAAGCGCAAAGTGGGATATGAATTCACCTCACTGTCCTGAGGGAATTAACTCTGCAGATGGAAATACACTATCTGTATCCGAATGACTGTGGACAAATGTGTTTTAGTTGACAGCAGGAAATCATAATCACTACAAGGAAAATTAACAGACACGAGTAGAACTGAAATGATTAGTTAATTACACAAGATTAGTTGACTGACAAAACCATTTTAAGAAACAATTAATTGTTTCAATATTTTTTCAAGCAAAAACACTGAGCTTTTCAAAGATTTCATTTAAACAAAGCAGTTAATTTGAAGATTTAACCTTCAGCTCTGAGAAGGTGTGATGGACATTTTTTCTTACTATTTCCTGACGTTTTGTAGACAAAACAGTTGATTGATTAATTAAGAAAAAATGATCTGCAAATTAATTGATAATGAAAATAATTATGTGCAGCTCTAGACAGATGGCAATTCATGATATTAATTAAAATGTTGAAATGTGAGATTCTCTGAGGAGCAACACTGTCAATGGGAAAAGTGCAATTTATTAACATACTTTTTCAACATACCTGCTTCTAAATACAGTATGCCCTTCAATATTCATTATGCTTTTTCATAATATTTTTAGGCCTAAAGTGACTCCTGAAACTTCCTGCTACTGCGGCATTGTTCTGTCACACCCTTGAGCTCTCACCCACATGAACGCAGACTTTGCCGGTTTCTCAATTGATGTTCTTTACTCTTTAAAGTCCCTCTGTAATGGATCTATTTGTCAAAAGTACTTTAAAAACACATCTGACTTGCCATCAGCTTCCATCAGCAGTCAACAGCGTCTCATGACAGACTCGCCTTTTACTGTCAATGAACTGCTCCGACACCGGACCTGCTTTATTCAGCACCCTATCATTAATCTATGTGAGCATCAGCATCCAGCAGGACTACAGGGACAGCAGTGCATCAGCCAGCCACATCCTGTCCCGTTTGTCCATCGCTCACATGGCCTCGGCCCCAATCGTTCAGTCTCATATCTATAATTCATGAAGGTCCTCTGGCTCTGCTCTCATGCCACTGCCAGCCCCTATAAAGGAGCGCAGAAGTATAAAGCTGTTTGGTGCCAATATCTTGTCATGCTCAGAATTGCAATGGCTTGGTCCAGTCTTCATCCATCACATGGACGAGGCGAGGCTTGCCATGATATTACCCAAATATTATTGAAACTTTGAACCTCTGTGCACCCATAAATTAGGAGCAAATCACCAGCAATGCCACAACACGGGGAGAATGTATGGGCTGCTGTGTCCATGGAGTAATTACACACTTAAAGAGGAAGCGTGGCTGAGCATTCTGCCGTGAAGAGAGTGGACAGAGCATGTAGAGGAAAACTGACAAAAGTAGGGAAAGATTTGCAGTGAGGTTATTACAGTTATTTAGGAGGATGGGACTGAGAACTGAAGATTGCCACTTTGACTTCTTAGACTTTCTGGGAAAAACTGGGTGGGGATAAGTGAATGAGTAATGTGTTTCTCCTTTTCCGCAAAAAAAAAAGCATTGTTGACATGCCCTCAGGCAAGGGACTACACTCCTGCTAGTGGACAGAAGACAGTGGAGAGCTAAAAATGACTGTGTGTGCCAGTAAACTTCATTTTTATGAGTAAAGGTTTAAAAGGAAAAGTAATATATTATTCATTCAACAGGTCAGACCAACCTGGATGGGGAACCACTGCCGGAGATGGAGAGACCAAACATCTGTTATTAAATGCAAGCAGGCTGCAGTGTGACATGTTTGCAGTCTTGTCCTCTTCAGATGTTTGGCCTACAGTGATCCACTTCAAACACTTGGCTTGTGCTGCTCTCTCTCTCCTTCTCAGACTCTCTCTTGCTCTCCCATTCTCTATCTTTCTTAGTCTCAGCTGAGCTGCAGTACTGATACCCTCTTCTCCTTGACTCCTTCATTCCTCTCTCTGTAAGATGTTTTATCTCTCTCTTTCTCTGCCTCTGTTTCAACTCTCTCTTCCCTCTCCTCTCTGGTTTCTCTCTGTCTGTCTGTCTGTCTGTCTGTCTCTCTCTCTTTCTCTCTCTCTCAGTCACTGTCACTCCCCTTCCCTTGCTGCGCTTCCTCTGTGTATTAACATCTCTGGCGTTGCGTGCTGGTGATGATGAGATTTGATCCCCCATGGTGGATGATCCTCACCTGATATCCCGCGTCAGGCGGATTCTTAAGCAGGTTAACTTCTAAGTCTTAAGAGGAAAGGACACACTGCTTCATTTTTCCCCTCTTGAATTCACTGCAACATAGGCTAAGCTGGCATTAAAGTTGAGCAATGAGCCCATCAAACTAAATACTAAGTGACAGCATGCTACTTGACAGGGTTCATGTTGTGTTTCTGCACAAAATGTAATTTTTATCAATGTGATTAAGGGGGTGTGGTCTGACGATAAAAACTGAAATGCTGAAAACCCGTCTGAAAATTTCATAGAGCGGGATGATATGATAATGACATCATGTTAAAAAGGACAAACAGGTGTATTTAGGCTGGGGCCACCTTCCAGGAACTGAGAGAGGGGGGTGGGGGTGGGTGCTGGGTGAGGCTGGTGAAGAACAGGCAGTGATAATTGATGGGACATCTGCTGAATTGCAGGTGTCTGTTACTTCACTCCTCTCATGAGAGTTAACAGATGACTTCACCCGGTGACACCATGCTGTTTATAGCAGCAGCACAGAACAAGCATATATAAAATGTGAGTAAAATTTTATAAACACATAACATTACTCCCACGAGAACTCAAACAAATCCAGCTTTGGTACTAAGTACACTGTGCAGGAATTGGGACACAGAACATTATGTAGTTACAGTAATAACAGTGTTATGAACAATCATCTCGCTGGTTAACGGTTTTGGCTCGCCATTCAGTGCTGTGAGTTAACTGACTTTGGATATCAGGAATTCATACCACATCAAATGCTGCCTGGTACCTTATGATGGCTGACAGATTTGACATAACATCATGAGATCTGCTCAGGAATAGACTCACATCGCGTGCCCAGACAAACAGCTCTAATGCCCTCATCATGACTTCAGAGGAAAGGCATCAGCAATCCTTACATGAGAATCAACCTCTACACAGCTACATTTGCCCACAGATGAAGAAGAAGACATTATTTTTTTGCAAATACAGCTGGCAGGCAACTTAAAAGGGCCATTAGACTGCTCTTGTAATTGTTGAAAGATAAGAGAACAGAGAACGGGGGAAAAATGCAACCAGGACAGAGACAGGAGAGCTGGGGGGATGCGGAGGTGGGGAGGGGTTGCAGGGCATTCTTCAAAGCAATATCAATTTTGCCATTAGTTCAGTTTGAATGGATTTTCCTCTGTCAAACCAGATGCTAAGATGATTTTCTTTACAGTGTCTCCAAACGTAAAGCAGCAGAAAAAAAGATACAGAGTGGGTGAGAAAAAAGAAGGGAGATAGAGACAGAAGGAAAGAGAGATAGAGAGGGGGGGGGGCATAGAGTTCAGCATCTCTTTGATTGCTATCTTGGGGCTATACTGAGCAATTACTGGCTGGAACCTTTAAAGAAGCTGATTACAGACAGTCACAGACTGCCGAGCAGACAGACAGACCTGGTCTCAGGTATCACTCATCTGTCTGCTGGCCATCTCACCACCATGCACCGCACCGCAGCTACTGTCGTGGTGCCCTTTAGCAAGACACGCCACCCCTGACTGCTTCAGTGCAGCTCCTCAGTGGCCAGCAGTGGATGAAAAATGTCCACACCTGGACCAGTGCCGACGCAGGTAGGGGGTTCAGTGTACTGATTAAGGTCTCTTCAGTACCTTACAGTCAGTCTCATGACACACCAGAATACATGCTCCAGACACCCTCCCATTTTAGTCTTTCAGTTTCATTTTTCATTGTCCCTGGAAGTCAAAGGAGGAGGACGGTGAGATAAGGTGTTGGAGAGAGGGATGGTGAGGGAAGGAAAGAGTAGGAGAAGGGGCAGATCATTTGTTTCCAGTTTTCTCACAGCTCCAGGCCTGGCGCTCCTACTTCTGTTGATTTACGACCTTTCTCAACACGACCACATCTGAGAGAGGAATAATTAGAAGGCTCTAAAACTGTGCAGTTTAAGGCTGTTGTAATGAAATTTGTTGGCCTGCAGTCGTGTTTTTGGGATGGAGTCAGGGCTGAGAGGTAGTCGGGGGAGACAGGGAGGACGTAGGTGAGTGTCTGAGATTCCAAACAGTCATGTGCAAGAGAACAAGAGTGCATGCATGCTCATACACTCACTCAGATCTCAACCTCCGCTTCCCACAAACTCTGATCCAGCTTGTTCGGAGAGCTTTGCAGCGCCTTTACAAGATCATTTTATTCCTACCAACTCCTTGTTATGGTGATTAAATATATCCCCAGTGCAAGGCATCAATTACTGGGCAGTGGAGCACCACAAAGGGGCCTGGCTGAGAGCTAGGGCTGGGGAGGGGGCTTGCCTGCCTGGCTGGCTGGATGGCTGGCTGGCTGGCTGGCTTGGCGGCTGCTGTCCTGGCTGCGATGTGCAAGACGGAGGAGTTCCAGGCTTCGTCAGTCCCCAGCCCCGCTACAGAGGAGAGCAGAGAAGTGCTGCGGGGCCTGGCTAAGGGGAGCCCTGGCTGGGCAAGCAAGCAGCTGCCTCCTTGGCTCCAATGAACGATGGAGCTCCTGAGGGAAGCCAGAACATCCCCGCCCCCCCACTACGTTTTTCTCCCTCTCTCTCTCTCTCTCTCTCTCTCTCTCTCACTGCTCTGAGGTTAACTGCTGTGACGCAGGTTCTCTGAACAATACTACCTTACCGTAAACAACAGCTCATCTCTCGCACAGGCTGAAGTAAAAAATAAAGACGGAATCGCTAATGGCGGCGACAAAATCCAGATTGCGGTGGATGTGGTGGTTACCCCATCAGTTTTATTTTGTTGAATTACTTAACCTTCCTCACAGCTAAAATGACTATGTCAGACATCTCCCTGGAAGATAAGTGAGAAAAGAAACACAACAAAAGAATCACGGCTATTACTGCGGTGATCTACAAACAACTATAATCTGGTCTAAGGCATCAGCCTCAAAGCTATTTCCATTTATCTCGGGCGCAGGGCTTCTCTGGTGAATGTGTCAAGGCCCTTGACCACTACTTCAACAACATACATCAGTAACCTGCCCCCATCCCCCACTTCAACACAAATAACACACACATACCCATTCATATATGTAGTGACACACAAAGGCGAATGCGCTCATTTTTCTCAGAATAACGTGGATCATTTCACCACAATGTATAGTACTGCCAGGGACACACACTACACTCATCACAGCCAGGTGACCCCCAGACATCACCACCAGCCCAGCAGGAATGGCAGCTATGCAGGCTGCCATTCTTTAATGGCACCTTGCCTCTTATTTACTGATCCTGGGGCATGCATCATTTACTCTGAAGCCACTGGTTTTTGTCCACCTGTCACCTGACCCCTTCCGCCACCGTTGGAGGGGGCATGGGGCTCAGGTGGCATAAGGAGGGGGGGGGGGTGTTCAGGCCATCACTTACCCTCAGTGGTTATACATCACAGACACTGCAAAAATACCCCTCTTAAAATATATGCATAAATATATGCATAAATAAATAAATAAATATATATATAATATATATGTTAAGATTTTTTACATGGCTGGGTTGCATGACTTGAAAGAAAAAGTCTCAATATTAAATGATTTGATGTTAACAACCATGTAACTAAAGGTATGTAATGTAGACAGTGAAGGAAGCAGGAGGGGAGACATCTTGGTCAGAGCTGAGGGCATGAGAGGGAATCTGAGGACAGGAAAGGTGGAGTCAGGTATTAAAAGATCCAAATATTCTAACAGTAAAACACGAGAGCTGCGGTGCCCTTGTCCCTCACTCTAGGCATGTCAGAGCACGAACCAAAGTTAGAGTTTACGCTTGAGTGGTAACTAAAAAAGTTGACATAATGTTTTGTTTATTAAAAGGGATTACCGGTATTTAGTCAGTAATGTGATATCCCCTTCAACAGAGATCCTTGATGTCAATAACACAAACATGGTTGTTTTAAGACTAGAAAATGTATTTCAGTGATTATTCCAATCCAATTCTTCTTAACATTGCACATGCACTTAAAAAATAAGTCATTCTCTTTACAGTGACTTCAATGGCAGGATTTCTGATGAGACCAGACTGACATGACTCTCTGCAAGTCTACTCCATACAACAGTGCAACACTTCATTGGACCCTTTTTCTATATCCAGCCAGCCTTTCCCTGCTCACTTTCTAATCAGGGAAAGGGAGGGTTAAGGGGCGGCTGGCCAAGAGGACTGAAGAATCTTACTAGGATGTAATCCCGTCCAAGTGGCACTGGCTCTTTCTTCTCTCTTGTTAGGGCTCCTTTGTGAGGCTCCAGAGCTTGGGGCCCGGAAGGGAGCAGAGGATGTGCAGTGGATGTGGCAGTAAGGCCTGGGGAGAGGTGAGGGTGGGGGTCGGGGTAGAACCTACACTGCAAAAAACCCCCAAAAAAACAAAAAAACTGCCCACCATAACGAGCCATTTATTTCAACAGAAATTCATAATATTTTTTTTAAGTCAGAGAAGCCTCAACCATGATGAGATCATTTCACTTACAAATTATGTATTTCAATATTTGTGCTGTTAAAAGATCAAATTGATATGGCTTTCTTGGACACTGCTCCTGCTTAACATCCCGATAATCTCTTAATATTATTCCAAACAAATACCTGTTGCTTTTTATAAAAATGGGTTGTGACTAATTGTAATCTACTCATCTGCTGCTTATTGTTTTGATCAATCAGTGTCAAAAAAAGTGAAAAATTCCCTCTCAAATTCTAAGTTGATCAACAATCCAGAGCTGAAAGACATCTAATTTAAAATTTTAATGTAGAAAAACAAACTTTAATGCAGAATTTAGATTTGTTTTTGCTATTAACTCCATTTGCTATATTACACAGAAACCTCTGCATGTGGATTCAATGTCTTGCTGATGGACGACAGGTTCAACAGGTGACATCCTGATGCCTAAACAGCATTTAGTTGGTTAGCACAGTTATAAATCACAGTACTTTCTTATGTGGTGTGTCTGGCTTCAATGAGGGCAGACACACCCAACCACTGAATATCTGTGATATTAACACAACACTGGTTTGTCATCTGGAAGTCATTTAGAGAGTTAGTGATCTATGACAAATGGGTATGTATCCTATTAAAATAAACACATTGGAATCCAAAATCCATATACATGCAGTTTTTTTTCTTCTCTGCCTCCCTGCACATCTGTCTCCTCACATATGAAGGGTCCACGTGCACGTCTCCTCCTCCGAAAATGAATGGCTTATGTATCCATACCGATACATGTGTATATATCTTTTTTATTGAAGCCTGTTTGTATGACAGCAGTGTCACTGGACCATCTGTGCATACTCCACATGATAGCGCTTGTCTTTCTGCTCCTCTGAAGTGAAGCTGCCTAGTTAGACAGACAGTAAAGGGGCGGGGGCGGGGGCTCAGTAGGAATGCCGCCCTGTGTATTGTTTGTAAAAATAAACCATCTGGACAAAGATATTTGAAGAGAATTTATATTAAACAGCTGCAAAAGCAAGCTTCTGTGTGTGGAGTGGTGATGCAACAGGACCACACTGTAAGTCTGAATATGATCATCTTCCAGGGCAAGGGAATAAAGAAATCAGAGAAGAAGATGTTTGACTGGGGCCGGCACTAATGCCTTACTCACTACTTGGAGCCACAGTGGAAGTAAAAACAGGAGACTGCTTGAGTGTGGCGAGGGATCCTCCAGCAGACAGGTTAAAGTGGGACGGCATCGTTTTGCAGTGGGACAAACCTGGGTGCACAGGAAAGCCCGAACAAGTAAAGCTGAGACACTCACCCAGTTGCTGGCACATCACAAGGAGCAGATGTGGAGGGCCAAGAAGCCTGCTCCATGCAACCGGCCATCTGGCCAAGCTAAATATTGCCTCAGTGCACCCCCATTCTATTTGCCTTTGGCGCATTTGTATTGTCCATGGTCACACATAGGTACACTCCAATCACTGTCGACAGGGAGGGGGATTTATGGAGGTGCCATCAGGGTGATTAGTTCCACTGGTAAACAATGGCCTACCCTTGTTGTGTTTGACTCTGTGCGCTCTACAGCAGGCGTGAATGGCACGCAGCAGAACAGCACTCCCACTACTCAATGGTGTCTGTCTCTTTCTGCTAAAGTAACATCAAACAAACACTGCAAACAAAGGGGGCTACTAAACGCAGACATGGAATCAAAGGGTTGGTGTCCGCACAGAGGGACTGCAACACTTCACTGGTTCCAAAATGCCTCCTGCACAGTGTGGCCAACATTTCTGGACACAAACAATTGAGTGAAGCATAGCTGAAGAGTTGGGCCAGCTGTATCATACAAAAGGAAAATAATTACCACTTGTTGCATGTGGCTTGAGACATCTATGATAAAAGGCAAGGGTTAGCACATTTGCAGTTTTCTGTATTATTAACTGAATTACATGTCAGAGCTGCCGCTGTTCTGTTTCAGAACAGAGACTTCAGCATACACACGGTGTTGCACCGTTTAGTCATGATTTAACTTAACAGGTGTCAGCTGAACACTAAAACTATCCACAACATGTAACCTTTAGTAACCTTAGATAGTCAAGGTAAACAATTGTGGAAATAAGACAGAAAAATGTGACATTTAATTAAAAGTAAAATCAAGTTCACACCCTAACAAGTTCCCCAGCCTGTAACAATCACTATTTTTCACATTATTCACATTAATTTCCCTGTTTACAACATCTTGCGAGAAACATCCTGATAAGGATAAATTTGCCAAACTGAAACTCTGTTTGTGCTCATCCTTGGAGCATAGATTATAAGTATTCAACACATTAGTTCACTTCCAGTAACTTTTTTGTAAGTATATTTTTCAGTGCAACTGTTATGATTAATATCTTTTAAGATATTCATCCTGGGGTGCACTACACACATACAGTACTTGCCTGTTGAGCCGTTGGAGAGTCCTTAGTTTTGGGACAATGGAAACACTTTAATTGACTATCAGCAGTCTTGCATTCTTCTATTTGGGCTTGTGTTATACCTCTTGAACAGTCCATTTTTACACCAAAGGTTACAAGCTTTCCCCTTGTTAGGATCCTTTTTTTCCCCTCTGTGGTAATGACACAACTACAAGGTAAACTGGACAATTTATGGACACAATCTTTGTTGAAGATGTTGCTGCTATCAAACCTCATGTAGGTACGGTTAAAATATCTCAGCCTCCTGTCCTGTCAGGAGTCTGATCAATAAGGTGTTCATGTCAATATTAGCTCATTACAGCTATATCAAGAACTGCCAAAATGGAGAAGATATGATATGACATGATATGCCAATGGCGACAGGTTTATTTATATATAAAGCTAGTTCCTGCTCAGGAAACATTAACTATTTAAC
The DNA here is from genome assembly GCF_021018895.1 of Seriola aureovittata. NCBI lineage: Eukaryota > Metazoa > Chordata > Actinopteri > Carangiformes > Carangidae > Seriola > Seriola aureovittata. Next base: position 25,299,060 of record NC_079364.1, on the reverse strand, counting down.
CATTAACCTTAACTATTTTTAAGGGTACTTATCAAAAAGATTGACATGTTTATGTTAATAAAAGAAACAGTATTAGCAGATATATTGCTGGTGGATTTTAAAAACTTTCAAACATTGATATTGGTATCCGCTTTTAAAAGTACTGGTCAGACTATAGTCAAGGACACTCCCATAAAACCTTCCTGAATATTTTTTTAATGGATGTGTATGGTTGGTGTGTATGGTTTTAATGTTGTATACTAATACGGTTACTGTACTGTTAGGAATGTGGTGCAATATATAGAATTCAGGCGCCACAACTGGTTACAACTGTCCTCTTAGGACAAAACCAATAGGAGGCCTTGCTCCTCCTGCCCTCCTTGTGTCAGTGCCGCGGGCCTCCACTGTAGGATACAGACTTATCTGAAGACATAAAAAAATGCATCCGTCATTAGTCTCACCTTGGTCTGCTTGCATCACAGACCAGGCATTCCATGTCCTCCTCTAATCATCCGAGGACCAATATCCTGCAATTAGTTCAGTTTCCACACTCTGCCCTCAGGTCCTGCTTCAGCCTGGGAAATGGGATCCAGTCCCTTCCTAAGCCTCGGCTTTGGTGCTGCAGAGCACGACACACACTCACAGTGGTGCCTGCCAGCCATGATGTGGTTGTTATCTTATGTTTGCATGGGAAACACATGTAGTCAGTACTTTCCTTTCATATGTGGCATGTTAGTTAGCACAGACAGGTTGGCAGGGCGGGCTGAGGATTAGAGAGACTCCCATAATGGTTAAGTCCAGCTAAGTGTAATGTCAAAGTTTTCCTAAGCAGCGTACATGTCTGAGTGTGTAAATTCCTGAAATGCAAAATGCACAGCCTGCTCGCTATGATGTGGTTAATTCTTCATGGGAAAATAAAAAAGCAGGTAACTCTCTTTCATGTTCCAACACGCTGGTTATCAGACAGAGAGCATGTTGTGGTTCCGTCTACATGTATGACTGTGAAGCATAAATAGGGTCAGTCAGAGTTTGCCAGCACAGGAACTCTTCTGTCGATGACCACTGGATTTGGATCATATTAACTTCAAATAGCACACAGGCGCACTTGTACAGTTGTTTGTATAATAGGAAGTGTGCACGCATGCATCAGCGAGCCCCTGCTTATCCCATCACAAGGAGTTAATAATAGCTGCAGAATACTGCTCTTTAGAATGTGCTTTTAATTGGTTTATAAATTCTGCCAATTATGCAGCGGAATTCCCCCCGAGGAGTCACCTTCACTAATCTGCTTCAAGCCTAAGTGGAATCAAACAGGCCGGTGTCATGGAGTCAAAGACTGTCGCGAGAGAAGGTTGCGGACAGCAGCCGTGTGTTCGTGTGTGTCTGTTTGCCCACATATATGTGTGTATGTGTGTCTGAACAGAAGATGGCTGTCCTGCAGCCTGGCAGATCATGTGAATACGACAGACCAATTGGATTAGCAGATTACCACAAGATTTGCCCTATGACCTCTGGAAGGCACTCAGACAGCCATGTATTTGGCTGGTACAGGCTGTCGCTTCCTCCCACACATATACAGTGTATACACACACATAGGCAAGGTAACGGTCTAACCTTTCCCTGCCTGGAAGGACATAGATAAACAGGACACTATAACTTAATGTTCCTGCTTCAGGAGGATTACAAGTATGAGGGAGATTAGCCCATCCACTACAACAATAAGCAGGGTTAAACCCAAGTATTCTCAAGTGCCAACCCTAATGCAGCAGTATTAAACTGCAGGTACAGACAACAACAGTGAGACTTAGCAGATCATAGGGCTAGTGTTGTTTGTGTAACAGTCGCCACCATCTTTTCATTAAGAGCCATGCAAATTTTATTTCATAACCCCTGGAGTCCAAATTAACAAGATGTTTTGCCTTGGAATGCAAATGTTAGGAAGTCTGAGGCCTAGGGACTATATTTTATGTAAATAAAAAAAAAAGTGACGTCAAACTGGCTATATGAATAAGGTATTATATTTTTAATTTGGTCACATACGGTAAGCAAGTGGCCAAGATATTAGTGGGATAATACTCTCTAAGTTTGAACAAAGTTTCCACACGCCCACATTATCCATTACAATAATAGAACTTGTTGGGTATTATCCCTTACTTACAAAAAGCTGTAGGCTGTCAACACATGCACATGTCAACCTTATGTAAGTTTAACCTGGGACATTTTTTCTTCTATATATTCATTCAGTGATGCTGGGCTCACTAGGTCACGCATGGCTACTTGTGGTTTGGAGCCAACCTCCCCAGGAGAATAAAGCAGGCTTGTTTGGCCCCAGCCGCCTTAATGTGTGGACACATTTTCTCCCAGTCAGAAAGCGGTTTGCCAGTGGCCCTCGCTGTACCTGATGACCCGCAGATCACCCCTGCCACTCAATGATGTATTTCATTTCCCATGTCTCTTGGCTGACTGACAAATACAGGTTATTCACACATGTTGCTGCTGTTGTTCCTAATCCATTACACAGCTCACATGTCCAGGTTTGCCAGTAGCTGTTCTCTAAACAAGCAGAAAAGACATAGCACCGCTGTTGCCAAAAGCCTTTGAACAAAATTACTTCCTCTCACACACCACGGCTTTAATTATGTGTTGGAGAACATAAAACAGGTCGGACAATTTGTAGTGGGAAATCATATTTACATTGAAGGGACTCAGGACATAACCAATGATTTATAAGAGGAATGTCATAATTATTTTTCTCCACCAGGCCAAGGATCTGGTTTCAGCTAATGGGTGTTGAGCTGAAAGCACTAATTAGGTTTTGTAGTCGACTGACACCGGCAAAGAAAGAGAAGGTGCCACAATAAATAAGTTCTCACCGTGTAACTCAAAGCCTGTAATTTGAGTCGATGCTCCTGTATTAGGTTGTGGGAATTATAAACGTCTCAACAAAATGCAGATAAGTAATTGCGAGGTGTCTCACCCATACTGTGGAGGGGCTCTGACAAGTATGATTACTGGAATAAGCCTGGAACAAACCTCACTGGGGGGTGGGTGCTGTATGAAATTAAAAACAAATGACATTTTACATGCCCAAGACTGCTGCTACTGTCCACCTCTATAAAAAACAACCGAGCTATCATCATAAATTTGAAACAAATATATTAGAGACTGTATTCTTAAAGGGGTATATTATATTACCATGTGCTAAATCAACACACTAAATTTCTGATTTAGGCACTGAGGAATAATAGTGATATTTTTAAGGAAATTAAGACCCAGTATAAAGATGGATTGTTCATACTTGTCCAAACATGACATAAATCACTGACTAACTTGCAGGCAAATGTTGTTTTTCTTCTTCGTGCCTGACATAAAAAGCTATAAAATTATATAAACATAGACTGTTACCTCTTTCCGTCTTGCATGAGCAAACAAAAAGGTCTGGTGGCCTGAGTGCATGACCTCTAAGGTTTGGAATTTTCCATCTCCCTTTTTGAAGAGACTTAAACATGACAATTAGAGAGCAGATCACATGACCTCTCGATTCATGGCTATTCAGTGAGAGCTGCACATCCATGCACATTCATAAACCTTTTGGCTTCTTACAATGTGAAGAACTAGTGTGGGGCTGTGCAGAGTGCTGGCCAGGTGCTCTCAGCAGGCTGTCATCTTGTGAGACACACTCAATAGTCATTAGGGATGAAGGAAGCCCTATCTCTCCATCCAGACCCATGGCCCTTAGCAAAACACACACACACACAGGCAAGTGGCACCTTCCTGTAAACAAACAACACGTAGCAGCAGGACATGGCAGCGGCTCCTCTCTCCCCCCCTCCCTTGACACTGATGGCTTATGTCCCTCATGCATTAGTACTCTCCTCTGGCTCTGGAGAGCAAACCAGCTGGGCAAGCCAGGACACCTGATGGTTGCCAGGTCGGATACTGCCAGGTCCTGAACGAACACCTTTCAACACCAGTCAAGATAAAAGTCCCTGCAGGCTATAACAGCAGGTACTACAGTAGGTAGTAATACCGAAACAAACACATGCAGAACTCTGTAACGCAGGGTTTCCATAATTTGTCGAGACAAATTTGGTACAGCATGGATTTTGTGAATTTGAATATGTGAAAGACTTTTACTCTAGTCATCATCTGTCAAAATATCAATCTGTATTTCCTGAACCACACTACATCATGTCCAACTGACCACAACCAGTCTAACATGTCCACAATGGAAAACTGACTGGCTAGTAGCTAAGCCACTACAATTCATTATGACAAATTCAATAACAGCAAATTTACTAACTTTTTGATTTATAATTTTGTTTGA
>NC_079364.1:25264754-25292254 GCF_021018895.1 Seriola aureovittata | reverse complement strand
ACACACACACACTCGCCATGGTTGGTTGCTGAGTCAGTGTGTGAGGTTGCTGGTGTATGAAATGAGGGGAGTACCTTTCATTTCCTCCCCTGGTTCTACTCAACTGCCAACAGGAGTATGTATGCCTCCCCCTCGGGCGTTTCAGCACGTCACCGCTGTGACTCAGAGCTAAGAGAGCAAACAGGAAGGATGTTAACCGCTGTGAAACACACACACACACACACACACACACACACACACACACACACACACACACACACACACATAGAACACAGCTCAAAGTAGTCTAAAAGAGTACAAGGAGAAAGAAAAAAAGTCCAACAACAAAAGTCTGACTGGAGCAAAAGCAGCCACAAATACATAGGACTGAGCCCATGACACATGTAAGTACACAAGTACTACCATGTTTGCACACAAGCTCATACACACGTGCACACACACACAATCTCAAACAAAGAAGCCCCTGCACACACTTTTCCTGTCAGACTCAGGTAGAAAGAGTTCAAAGGTGTGACAGAGTGTGATTGCTGGTGAGACCGAGACATGAGAGGTGGACGGATAGAGAAAGGATGACAGTAAGAAAGACGGACAAAGAAGAAGAGAGAGAAAGCACGATGCGGGTGAGTCGGTCAGATGCCGTCACTCACCTCCGTCCTCACCTGGTAACTTTTCTGTCACCTCATGCCATCACCTTGTCACCCCACGTCCGTGCCACCCTGTCACCTATCCCCTTAGCAACTGAGCCTGTCAGCCCGTTGTCATGCGACCAGATTCACCCCTGACCTTTTGTTTCTTTCATACACGCTACAGAGAAAAGAGCCGAGGCACAGGAGGGAGGGTAGTCGTGTCCGGACATGCCTATCACCCTAGATCACAGGCCACCGACATAAATGCTACAGGGGCCATAGATTTATGAGGGTGTGTAATATTGTGGGTGCACTACCCCCCGTTAGTCCAGTTTCTAACACAGGGGTAGGATGTCTGGTCTGGTCACACACATACACACACATGTACTCACACACATGCAAATGCCATTAAAATTGGAATTACAGAGACCTCTTTCTCTGAAAGGAAGAACAGTCGCTTTTGTGTGTGTGTGTGTGTGTGTGTGTGTGTGGGGGGGGGTATTTAACATGTATATTGTTTATGTTTTACAAGAGGAGAAAGTCATTACATGACTAAATGTGACTCACATTTGCGTCAGAGCAACGACAGGGGTTTTGTGGCTGGTGCTGATGGCAATTTAGGTGGAAGAAAAAACAAGTAAAAAGAAATATGCAGCATTATGGACCTCATGCTGATTAAGAAAAACCTGAACATGATAGCTGGGATATGTCAATGTTACCTAGGACTTTTAGTTATGCACACAGCCTCTCTTGTTGACTGTTGGTTTTTGTGGTTTGTGTAAATTCTGTGTTCTTATGATATTTAATGCATGGGAGACCTCAGCGGCCCACCGGTTAGAGAAGAGTGCAAATGACTGGAAACATGCCTGTTCAAATACTGTTGAGGTGCTACTGAACAAGGAACCAAACCCCAAACCACTGCAGTACTACTTGGTGGTCAATAGTAGAGGTCTGTGGTTGAACTGGATAGTTTTAGATGTGAGAATGGATGTGACTGTGAAGCACGGTGCTGCTGAAAAACAGCCTGCGTCAATAGTTTTTCTTGAAACATAAAGGTTTTAAATATCTTAATCAAGTATACAGGATTGGGAATAAGAATGTTAAAATGGAGTCAAATTGCAACTTGATGTCTAATAGTATCGAGCTTACAATACTCTGTACTTAGGGACTGCACACAAATTATTTGGGTGAGACAAGTGGTTAAAAATGGGGGGTGGGTTATGTATGTTTTCTTTGTGCTCCGGGGAGGGTAGTCTGACTTTTTCTGGGGAGCAGAGAAGGTTCTTTTCATCTCAAATTTATATTTCAGCATTCTCCTTAATTAAAAAAAGCTATAAAATAATCACACATGGGGGTTCTAGTGTGCACAGTGTGTCATGGAGATGCACTTTGCCATATGCAACAACAATCCTGTCTCTGTTTCAGGGAATCATTTTTCCCATGACAATAAATTTTAACAATCAAAAGTCATCCCCTCCTTCGGTTCTTTTGCATCATATCAAAAAATTATAAAAAAAGAGGGGAATGTGTCGTATAAAGCTGGCCTATACTATCATTCAATTTCGGCGCTTTTTTTTTGTTTGGCATAAATTTAGCAATCAATTCCACTTAAAATGTGCACAGTGGTGGCTATTTTTAAATAATTTTATAAATCTATTAGTCTATAATAAAATCTGTTATTTCAGTTAGATTACAGCATCTTTATACTTTACCTTTTTTTGTTATTTATGGGTTATTAATGGGAGTAGCAGCAACTTAGTACTATTTCCTGAGATGTCAGAGAGGGTGCTTGCAATTTTAAAAACTGAAATATAAAATTCAACCGCACTCCCCAGCCACAGTAATTTTAGTGCGGTCCCTTATTCATCAGTTTCCACAACAGGATCACTCCAAAAATATTTGAAGGCATGAGGCTAATGACAAAAAGAGACAACCGAGCGCCCTGACAGGGAGGAGCCAGTCTCCGTGAATTTGGTCTGCAGCACTGAACATTTTGCCACGAGGGCTGCCAGCCAAGGAATGCATCATGAAAACAGAGTGCAGCAAGCTACACATGTCCAATCAGACGCCACGGAACATTACCCATAATCCTCTCGACAAATACATGCATCTGATACCATAACAACGCTCGACCAACACTTAGGAAGGGAGAGTGTGGGACACATCCGTAGCAACACACCATAATTACAAAGAGAGCCAGGGCTGACTAAGTTTAGAAGATCCAGTAAGCAACCCCCCTCCTCCTCCTCTTCCTCCTCCTCTCTCCCCTCTTCACATGCTCCCACACTGATATTTAACAAAACATTAATCTTCTTGCCAGTGGCTCCAAAGAATACTGGTGATGTAGCTTCAGCGCAAAGGCTGGGGTAATAGTAATTCCATTGTTCTGCCCTTTTATTTATGCCTTGGCTCTACCAGGCAGATGAGGTAAGTCTCTTTTTTCATGTTATTATTCAGAAGTGGTGATACATAAAGCCAGATTACACAAATGTCTCTCTGTTTCACAGCGCCGCCACCTCACACCTCCCTCGCCAACGCTTAATGCGACCCCCCCATCCCCTCTCCTCACCCCCCCACCTCCCCCATCCCTCCACTGGCTTTCAATAGCACATTTCCCCTTTCTCCCCCTCTTTTCTAAATCACCCTCAACATTTGCATGTGAATTGCTTGTATATCTTCTTTTATATGATGCACCGACAACACTGGCTTTCGAAAAAGAGAGGGGAGGGGAACTGCCCCAACTATAACCCCCCCACCACCACCACCACCCTCACACCCCACCTCCAACACACGCACACACACACACCATCACCAACTACCACCAAAAAAACAAGATGTTACTCTAACTCCCCTCCCAGGATTGGCATAGCAGCAGTTTCATTAAAAAAAAGCAGGGGAACAGTGCAGGTTTTATGATATGGAGACAAGTTCTTTTGTGCTCTCCAGAGACAAGCCCTCTGTCTGTCGATGTTACTGGGGCGATAATCCTGCTGGAATTTCTGCTAAGCACTTTTACTGACATTTTCAATTATCACCATGCCAGGGCCCGGTAAATGGCATTTAAGGGGCCCCGTCATCTCCATGTTGAATCATATTTGTGAATCAGACGGCGTTAGTTAGAGTTGGACTCTGTTCTGTTTGCCCGAGGCTGGGAGGAGAGCATGGAGGTCAGAGTAGCTCCTGAGAGCCAGTAGTCTGGGATAAGATGAAGTCAGTGGGTAACGTGGTTCACAGAGGGACCAGATACACCACAACATACTCGCACAGACACATTTACATTAGCACGCACAAACTGAAGCGCAAACACAGACACAGACACACACACACACACACACACACACACACACACACACACACTGGCATACTCCTCCAACCATGCCTGCCTTGTAATTTACAACATCAGCAGAGGCCGTCCCCTTTTCAGATGGAGCACATGGTCCAGACGCAGAAAACCAAACAGACAGACTGACCTCCCCAATGCACAGTGCACGGGGTCAGACTTGTTTTCCCTTCACCTCTGACTAGATCCATTTACACAGATTCCAAAAGCACTCCACATCTTTGGCTAGGGTTACATACTTACATCCCCATAATAATTCAAACATGTATTGCAAACAGATTTCTTTCTCTTGCCTCTCTCCCCCACGTTCTGTTTCAGTGAACTCTGCTTTGTTTCAAAAGTGGATCAACTTCAAAGCAGTGAAACGGACAGATTGATAGTTGAAGACAAATGCTATTTCATAAGAGATTGAGTTTCGGATCCGATCACTCAGACGCCTTTTTGTAGCAGTTAGAAGTCATAGTGGCACCAAATAAGTCAGTTTCAACCGTGTAGAAGAGACTTAACAGACTTACAGTGTACAGTGCAGTATAGAACAGAGGTGGGAGATGATACTCCTAATGCTGCTACACCCCGAGTGGGCAATGTGTTTGTTTAGTCTACGATCACGAGTATGTCTCTTGCTATAAGTGCAGGCATGTTTCATTTCGTCAGACCTATGATGTGTAATCGTATTTTCATTTGAGAGGTACCAATTAACCAGGTCAAATTTCTTGCGTACCCGCTGCACTCAGTCACATTGTGATTCTGATAACACAACAAACACATGGCATGCTTGATATCCCGCTGAACCACAGACAACCCGAGAACAGCTGTTTACATGCCTCCGTGCCCCCCCCCCCCCCTTCTCCTCGCCGCCAAGCTGACATCATTCCTAGCATCTCCTCCTTCCTGTCTCTCTTTTGGATGGGCTCTGTTATGACAAGTTTAATTGAGGGTTGTCAAGCCATAACATTTCTGTAAATATTAGACTTGCCAAGAGCGTCAATAAGAGGAAATGGTCTTACTGTATGTTCTTCTCTCAGAAGCACAATGTGTGCCTTTGTAAGTGGATCGCCAAGAGGCATTTTGATACCCTACTTTTGTCTCAGTGAGCCTGCATAAAATCTAATCTAATTCTCATTATGGAACTGTATCCACATAACACAGACATTCTCTAAAGCACTATTATAGATGAATTTGGATTAGAGAATTCACTTGGAATAAACTAGAAAAGATAATATAATACTTTCTTGGCAATTGTAAAGATGTTGCAATTCAATGTTCTGAATTAGGCATCCAAAAATATTTATTTGTCTATTGATTCATGCAGTGCGTTTAAACATTTTACAGAAACTGAAAAAAAAACTCCCTGTTGTGAGGATGTGGTTTCAATTGTTTGTGTAATTTTCTTCCATCAAGATTAAATGACAGATTTTTTTGCAGTGTGGTAGAATGGTAGCAAAGCTGACATCATCTCTTATGTCTGTGTATACAAAAGCCTCCTCATTGATCAAGGCGATGACAACTTCGGCTATGAATGTTCATGTGTTATTCCAATCCATTTCACTGTATTTAAAGAGCACCTGGTCCAGTACACACTGGAAGTTATTTTGGGTTTCAGGGGATGGTGATACAGGGATGCAGAGAGAAAAAACACTATTTGAGTCATTACTGAGGGCCTGTATGATTTGAATGAGTATACGTGTGTGTTTGTGAGAGGCCTCCATTGTGTTTTTGGAGAGTGTGTTCCAGTAAATGACATGAAGCCTTACTCACCTGGGGGGGAAGGGGGTGAGTCAGTGTGCATCATCATTCATGGCTAGCCAGGCAGGGGCATTAGGCAGCACACTCAGCTGATATTGATGTGGAATTTTTGTTTCAAAATGAAGTGGTACAGTTGAGGTTAAAATAAGTGTGGTCCAAAGTTTTTTGTTGTTTTTTAAACTCTCCTGACAAACGCAGCTTGGGTGCAGAAGTTAGAGAAGCAGGTTTGAGTTTTGAACGTGAGAGCCAGCTTACATCCCTAAACTGTTTGATAATCGATTAATCTTGTTTTTTACAAAAATGCGAAATACTCTCCAGTTCCAGTTTCTCAGCACGCACACACACACACACACGTAGCAGTATTTTAGAGAGTAATCCAAGATCCTGAATGAAGCTTGTAAGACAGACAGAAAAATACTCAGTATTTGTAAAATCAAAATGCTTATTTACTGTGAAAAGAAATTTCATGAGGTCCTACTTTACAATGGAAAAATAATCAGATGAATTTATTTCACTGCTCCCTCTTTCTGTTGCTTGTCAGAAGTACAAGCCAACAGGAGCAGCTAAAGAGCCCTCCTTAACGAGAGTCGGCCAGAGATATAACTCAGCGCTCCCGCCCCAATAACTGATGAAATATGAAAATTGACAGCGCCATCAGGGCGGCCATGCCACATGTTTACGAGTGGCTGTCTTAACTGGCCGCCTCTGTGCTCCATAAGTCATACGCAGAGTGCTCATCATAGAGCACGGATTTATGGGGCCTGAGTCTGCATATGACCTCCCCCATCAGCTGCCTCGCTGCCATAGAGGAGGAATCATTATCTCAGCCCAGCCACTATAAGCTTCATAGACTTACTCAAAGCAAATTGGCTCTGGGGTCCGCTTCTCCTGTAAACACAGCCCAATACTCATGTGTGGTTAGGAAGTGAGGCCCGCATCAACTTCCAGTGATGACGAAAGAACGTTCCTTATTCATTTTGTTGATTTTCTTACTGTCGATCTACAACTAGAGGCAATAAGTGCATGGTCACCAGAAAGAATTTAGAAAATTAGAAAATTCTGTCATTAAAAACTTTAATAAAAATGAATTAATTTATAAAATAGTAATATACTCCATACTCTGAAGGTTTTTAAATGTTTTTAGAGATGCCCATTTTCTATATATGCTGTGGGATGTGGCTTTAAAAGATACAAATACAGAATTCAAATTCTCAACAGTTTAATCTGCAGAGGAAATATCCTAGAAGATGTAACCCTTCCGATTTCAGTCCAGCAGAAGAATAACTGGTGTATCTGTTTACAGTGCAGTCAAACAAACTCCAATTGCTTTTATGACAAAGTTGGCCAATAATAACTCACTATCTGAAAATGCCTCAACAGTCCCCTGTTCTTGTTTCTTCATGCAATATTCAAAACTGATGTAGTGTCTTATTGCAGTGCTAACGTCCGTGACAAATACACTGCATTTCCACTGACTGCTTCACAATAAAAGCCAATTTGTGTGTTGCCAGTTGAATGCTTTTAATATGAAGCAGCAGTAGTAGGAAATGTTATGTCTGCATGAGCATAAACTTAATCTAGCTGTGATACAGTGTAAACAGTGAACAGGGAGGTTGATGTCAGTGACATAAAGTTATGCTCAGTAAGACTGGAGGACATGCCTCATTGATTCCTGTGAATCCCTTGTGCTTGTGACGGAAATCTGAATCCAGTGCAGGAATGGCAATGGCACTTACAATTATATAGAAAGATAATTACTTAATGTAAACCCATTGAATGGCTATTGCTGACAAAATGACAACCCTAAATACTATCAAACTCCTTGAACGTAACCTTATGTAGTTTCAGGTCGAATCACTTCTTTTGTTTATGGTTATAGTGGCCTTTCTATAGTATCCACTATTCCATTCCAATTCACAAGGTCCCGATACGATTCGATTCAATATCGATTCAGTTCAAGATATTTCAGTTACAATACCAGTTTTGATTGGTTATGAATGAGATTCTCGGAGAACAGTAAATTAACTAAAATAAACTAAATCTAACCTGGTACATTACTGAAAATATTAGTGTTTACATTACAAATGGGCCCCAAAGCACTTACATGAATGCACTTTTTAATTTAACGTGACCAACACTTTAGACACATGCTAACTACCGAGTATACCAAGAGCTTCCTCTTCTATCTGCTTGTTCTTGCACATCTTGCACATGAATTTGCTTTTGTTCAGCTATTCACTGTCTTCATAGTTTTTAAATCCAAAATAAACCTGCTTTAGACCTGTGTCTTCAGTGGAGCCCAGTCTGCCATGTTTTTGTGTCTCACGTGATGAAATCTTGTTGCGCAAGAAGGGCGGTTCCACAAGACTAATGGTGTTACAGCTTCACACATCCACAGGAGATTGTAAAAGGCATAGGTGTTGTATATTAAAAGATCAGTAAAAGGATTTTATGAATTTATATCGGAATTTTCAAATGAAGATCGATTTGTATTGGGGAATTGATTTTTTCAAGTACAAGTCATTGTATTGTTGATAGGAATATGCAGTATAGAAATGCAGTGTTATTGTTTCTACAATAATTTTTATCATACAGTCAAATAAAAATCTACGGGGGGGAAAAAAGAACAATTAAACTTGAACAACCCATAACCCCAAATACTGGCTAACAAATCAAGTCTGGTGACAATTATAAATGTAAACAAACTTTCACGCTTGCAATTATATATACAACTTCTGTTTAACTGTCACCCAGTGTCAGTCTTTGTAACAAAAGCTAAAACAATAATAAATCTGACTCTGACTCTGTTGTATTCCCCTTGTGTTTTCCAGTCTAGCACAGCATGCAGGACTCCATGGTTTGTTTGCATTTTTGCGCGGAGAATGTGTGGCATTGACAGGGAGTTCGGTCAGGGGAAGTGCTGAAGGCAAAGAGCCAGCAGGGACAACAGCTATTACAACAGGGAGGCTGAGGATGAACACTGTATGCTGCTGGTCATGTTGCCTCTGGGCTGAGTCCTGGGGCAGCATGACCTGGATCTGAAACAGAGCTACATCCAAAGCTTGGACTCCTCACCCACAACAAGACAGGAAAGACTTGCAGTGTTGTTTACTCAACAGGATACTGTTGAGAAATGTAAAATCAAAGTACATGATGACTTTTAGTAGTTACTATTACGATAACTGAAGCACACAGGCTTTGAACTGGACACAGGCAGAGATAAAGGATGTTGAGATATAAAAGGGGCTTTGAGCAGCAGAGTTCCTCCAGCTAGGCTAGAGTCTTGTCCTGCTGCCACTGAGACTGACATCCATGCAAATCATTACAGAAATGACAGACCAGGCCACCCCACCACCAACCCAGGCAGTCATTTCAGCCGGCTTGACTGCCAGCCAGTCAGCCTGCCAGCCTGACAGACAACAAGCTACCCCACCCGAGGTTCCACCCCTGTGCCTGCTCAGACAGACAGACTGGGACAAATTGGGACAATCCCCCCCTCCATTACCACCCACTCTTCCTCTCCATTGCGCGCTGCAGCAGCCTCTGCTCAGGGGGCTAATTCCACGTTCAGATCACCATTTGTACTTATTATGCTGACATAATTAATCCCCTGTTGTGATCAGCGGGGGCATGAGGGCCTCTCCGCTCCATTGGCCTACCCCTGCCATGACACAGCCGCTCCCCCCTCTGCTTCTCATAGAAATCTGCTACTCACTCCCTCCCATGTCCATCTTGTCTGGCTGTAGAGGTCTTCTGTCTATCTCTCTATAATCTGCACTGTATCTGTCTGTGCTATTGTTTGCCCTGTTGTGGACAGACAGGACAACAAGTCACAAAAACAGTCACATCAGCTCATGTTTGCATACTCGCTGAGGTAACTGGGGCAAAGTGCTGGCACCAAATGGACACATCTGTTGAACTCAAAAATGTGAAATCGACTGATTGTTGCCCTGTTTGTTATGAATGACACCAGCCAACCACCAACAATGGGCAGGTCGCCTGTTTGGTTGGATTTCCATTGCCCGCCCCTATAGTTAAGAGCTTCCATCAAGACGCAAACAGGTTTGATGGTAAAGTCAAGGTTATGGACGGAGGAGCAGGGCGGGGGAAGGAGAGATGAAGACAGTGACAGAGGAGGGGGGGGGGGGGGGGGGTTGTGGGGTTGATGGGAGGGGTGGGGTGGGGTGGGGGATCTCTCATCAAAAAAACGCCAGCTGGATTAATAAATCCAACCAGTGACTGTGTCCACATCTTAAAGTGTCCGGCAGATTAAAAGAGAACCATCTCAAATGGTGAAACATATGTCAGCAAGGCTGAGCAAACACTGTCAGAATAATAACTGAGGAGATGAGTGCTGCTGTTGGCCCCAAACTGCTGCTCTGCGAGCGTCTGGACCAGCACTCCAACTGCTGCTACCTAGAAATCAAAGACCCAATTACTGAACTTTGACTCCTTCGACTCCTTACAGAGGGGCGTGATGTATGTGTATTTGTGAGGTCAACGCTCTAAAAAGAAAAAAAAAAATTCTGGATTTTTTCTTTTATTTGAATAATGCGCATGAGAACAGACAAATATACAATTCTGGGAAATGATTTCCATTTCCAGTATCATGCAGGCTGAGTAAATACACATAGAAGAACTCCCTGAATTCATCATGATAGCTTAAGAGCTGTGCAGCGAAGCTTTACTATATATTCAACATTTCAATAAAGTACTTTTACCTATAGTACTGTTAGTTCTGCTACCTCTATTTTCTTTTGTCTTCATCCGGATGCAGACAGACAGCGGTTTGTTTTGTGGCAACTGCAATTGAGTATTTGTGAAAATCCAATGATGGGACCCTTCAAACTTAACATCCTGACCATTTGGCAAAAAAGGACACCAGGGTATCCAGAACACCTGCTAGTGCTGAGAAGCTCTTTGTTATTCTGGCCAGAGAAGAGAATGTACAGTCAACAGGTCTGCATGTACCAGTGGAGGAATTCATTACAAATACCAAGAAAATAACACATGAAAGTAAGAAAGATCTGCCTTATTGTGTCAAATCTGAAGGCAAAACTTGGCGCAGTATAACTTATAGCACCAGTGATGCAGTAATGCTCCGTGAAAGGATAAACAACGCACATTTAGATTCATTCTGTATGTGACCCACATGTAGTGAAGTTACAGTATGTATAAAAAAATCAGTATGAAATTATTAAAAATCAGTTTATCATCACGCTACTGCTTAATAATACCACAAATGTCAAATTCCAGGAACATTTACTCAGAACAACCCTTACCCCTTCATCCCAAAACCCTCCCCCTATCTTCCCTCCCATCAACCCTCCCTCCCTCCCCGCCACCCCGCCACCCCCCTCCCCTCCACTCCTCATCTTTACATAAAAGTTCAGGCTGCATATTAAAAGGAGCTAAAATATTCACACTGTCAAAGGTGGTCAAAGGCTTCTGCATTCACACAGGAGCTGACAAAGAGGAGGCACCCAGCGCTTGGCCAAAAGAGCACTGCTGAAATAAATCAGCACATACAAAGACACAGAGAGATAATGGGGCTGAAGCTGGGCCTGATCCAGAAACAGAAACACACTGCGCACCAGAACACACATACACATACACCCAGAGTGCCTGGCTGGGAACAAAGTCTGCGCATAGATTAATATTTATTTTTGCAGCACACATTGTTCAGTACATACAGTATCAGGAGACTGAAAACATCATAACTCCCCCAGTGTGCAACCTTGCCGTGAATCCCATGGCTGAATCAAACAAATAACAAATAACAAAAAAAAAAAAAGTCCACAGATGGTTTCACATGGGGGAGTGAAAGAGAGGAACTGGGTATCTTAGGAACATCCGCTGAATTTGTGTGTTTCTGCGAAGCTATGTGGTAAATACTATTAAAACAGGTACAATTTAAATAAGCAGATTACGTTATTTTATTGAATTAAAATAAAACTGTGTGCGTGTGCTGAGCATATATCACAATATTTCATTAAGTCATTGTCAGTCATTGGCATCCTGCGCTTACAATGAAATACCAGACGGCAGACAGTGAAACAGGCACCAACTTTAACAAACTTGAACAATCCAGTTTTCCTAAGGCACTATTCTACTCTTTGTCATGTGCTCTTCAGGGTTGATTTTAGGAAACATGCATCTGGCTTCTGCCTCTTGCAGAAGGAGTTCACATTATAAGGAATCTGGACACAACTGATGTGAAAGTTATTAGTAGAAGTTAATTTGAAAAAACATATTTGTTAATAGGTAAACACAAAGATTTGTTTGTTCTTTTTTCGGAAAATACCCAAAATGCTCAAGGTGAAAGGTCATATCTAGGAAGAGCTACTTTGATGTACATTATCTGCACTTACAGTCTTATTTTAAATTCAGGATCCACTGTATGGAGGATATTCTAGCAATTTGTCAAGTCAAAAATATATGACCCAAAGAATATTAGCTACCATTTGTGTTAATTACAAAAAAATCACTTTTTTACTCACCAACTCACATATCTTACAGTATAGCAGAATTTGAGTTATTGTTATATTTATTCTGGAATTTATTTTATTTTTAATTCATTGCATCACTTTATTATCTGTTATGGTAGGAAAAAATCACTGAGTGTCACAGAGAGAGGAAAAAGTCAGGATGGTGAACTCAGACTTTTATTTTTGTTCACAAAAATGATGCAATACATTAATGTGAGTACAATCACAGCAGCTCTACTAGGACAAATAAGGGTGTGCTCAGGGGCACATTGATCATACTGTAGTTAATATGTGAGTGGAGAGTTTTTCTCTTTCAGGTTTCTTGCACATATTTCCCTACTCAGTCAAAGGATTGAAAAATGGCAACCATTCAACCAAGATTGGAGCTTATAAAGTATATAAAAAAAATATTTAACACTTATTCTGAAAGTCCAATGGGCCTTTAGCTTTATTTCAACTCACTGAGGTACTCACAAACTGGGGCTCCACGTTTACGCAGCTTTTTATTTGCCCCTATATCAATATAGAGAGGAAACAGAGGCCTCCCTGAACTAATTTCGCTCATGAACACTCAGTCATTTGTTGAGCACCACACAGCAGGCCCTGCTGTCTGAGGCCCAAGGATTAAGGCTCAATATTTGTAAACCTCAGTTGGCTTTAGTGCGGAAATGGGAAGTGGAGAAAAATGGGAAGTCTTGGCAAACCAAAGTGTGAAAACTATCAAATTGTCAGCCATGACAGAAACAGTTACACACACTGGCTTCTGGCTGACACATAAACAATACACTGTTAAATCTATGAAACACTATGGCCTTGTTTGCATGAATGTGGGTGGGTGTGAGTTTATAGGTTTTTGTGTGCAACGAAAAGAAAATACATACACTTAATACATTTATAGGCCATTTATGACACAGCCAACTCTTCGCACAGTACAACATGCTCCAATCCTCTCTCATTACTTCATTATTTTGATGATCTTGTATGTCTCTTGTGTGTTTGTAATATTGGTGGAATAATTCGCTACCATTAAAGCTCTTTACATGAATGCTAAGGCCCCTTAACTTCTCTCATAGTCTTTAACCTCTTCCTCAGTAGAATATACTCCCACAATGCACATTATCAGCCCCACAACGGGCCCATAAAGTACTAAAAATCCCAGGGCCTTATTTCCAGCTGTGACACACAACCCAGACCTACTTAAGTCCTCTTCTTTGACCTTTGTTTGAAAAGTCTCTTTCAGCCTGAGGCCTCGGCAGTAAATTCATAGAGCTATGAAATTAATGTGCCAGAGAGGCCATCGAGACTTTCATTAATCACAGCCAGAGAAAGGGAAAGACAGGTTACCGAGTCACGTTTTATTTTGTTTTTTTAACTTTTTCTTTTGTAATAGGGCAGATTGTATAATGATTGCACTCGATATTAACTGTGTTCCGCCTATCAACATCCTCCCTGTTGTGAAATAGAGAAGGTAGTTCAGGGGGGTAAGCACATCTGACACATCTGTGCTCAACAGGATCTGAACAGCCTTAACACTTTAACCTTCAGCACCTATAAAATGCACACACATGCATCCATAGATACACACACATAAGCACTTTGAAAAATTAAAAAATAATTAGAATATTGAACTTTGCAGCTCTTTTTGCTATGATTGGTAATCCGTCCACTGGTCCTCTGTGGTCAGATGTGCCTCTGCACCTGACTTTGATAAATACACTGAGGCAAGGTTGACATGAAGAAAAGTGGAAATGCACTTTTTACCTGTGAAGGTGATGTGCAGTATATCCTGCAGGGTAATTGTACAGGCAGTGAACCATAGCACTGTCAATGAGGCGTTGTGTCTGGTTGTGGGTATTAAACATCAGTAGTGTGGCCGGCCACTCTATGGGAAGCTCAGCACAGTGCTTAATTACACACGTCGTGAGCGGCAAGCGCTCAGAGCAGGAAATGACAGCCAAGTGGCGCTCACTTCAAACACAGAGGCGTAAAAGAGCATTCAATAAAAACAGACCTAAACTCTGAGCGGGTCCTAATGGCCTGTGGGTAATGGATCAGAGGGAAAGGGGGATGCACACAGACCTACAGGCAGGAAAGTGGGCTTTACTTGGACACAGCAAAGAAATTACAGATATTTCATAAAAAAATAAAAAAAAAAAAGAAAGAAAGAAAAGAGATGACTTGATGATATGATTGCTATGAAAGAAATAGGCCTAAATGCCAACATGCAATAAATTAAGCCCTTGGCTGACATTATCTCAATACATTAAACTAGGGGCAGGGGAAGGGGCAGGAGGGCTATTTGTTTACAATTTTTACAGCCATTTCGCTGCTGAAGGGAAGCGAACACAAAAATGGTCAAATAATGAGTTAGTTATTTTTGCTCTTAATATGTAAGAATTCTTTTGTAGGCATCTGTATGTGCGTCTCTGTGTGCATGGGGCTGGGGGCTGGAGACTCACCAGTTGGCTGGTATATCTCAAAACTTTCCCACCACTTTCGCTTGACAATTTTACTAAATCATTAAAAGATTGAACCAGATTTGCACTCCAAATGATGTTTGGGAGTCTGCCAAAGAGCTTGATGGAGAACTCTACATTTACCAAAATAGAATATTAGAAGTAAAAAAGTGTTTAAAGGAAGGTAAGTAGGCTTAAATAATGATAACTTGAAAATTTGGATACTATGAGCGCGAATACAACAATTACAGGTGACTGCCTCTACTAAAAACATTGAATTCTAATGGCGATCCATAGATGAAGTTACTGTTTTTCTAGGCTTCATTTTCCTAGTTTTTCTGTGAGTTTTAATTTTCTGACCTGTAGCCCAGAGGGTAAGTGAGACCGATTTGGATAGAGACAGAAACACGATGGATGGAGTGGGTGTGGTGGAAGATCTGAAAAACACTTGACTGGATGGACCTGGCCACGCCGGCCTCAGTGATCTTTACAAGTGGCACATTTACGCACATCCACACATGTAAGCCCACATGCACATATGCAAAGTCTCTTTTTCTGTGACTCACACACACACTGAGCACTACCTCCAACTGCCTTTATAAACACAATAGCCCCGCTGCGCTGACAACTCAACTGGAAGAGAGCTTGCCCTTTGACCTCTGGGGTCAACTCATTAACACCAACACCCCCACCTCCCCGGGATGCAAATGCCCAACTTGTGAATAATATGACAAACAGACTTTACGGATGATTGATAAGACACTGCCACTTTATGTAATTATATGATGAAATTACATTTTTTGATTCTGAATAATATGCACAAAGCTGAATTTAGATAAACACACAAAAACATTTTAGTCACTGATTCTCAAAATACAAAGTGTATTTGAAACTATGGCTTTTGTTTTGACAGTTTAGAGATCATTCAGCAGTCAAACACTTTGAAAAGCAACAGTGGCGACTTACATGACTCATCTGTTTCTTTTAAACAAACCACTTTACTGCAGATGAAATAATAAAATTAATCTGCGCACCACATGATTTTTCCTGAGGACACTAGATGTTGAGAAGAGCAAATGTAAAAGCTTCCATGAAGTAGCTAAAAGTGTCATTATAATTTGTTGTATGTAATATAATATGGTTAATAACTTAAATGCACTGTTTCATGTATACATAAAACCAGTGAAGGCAGCCACTGCTGAATTTTGCAGGTTGATCTTAGCACTTCTCATTAGAAGCAAAGTAGTTACAGAACCTCATAATTTGAAGCGCCTTAAGTGTGCAAATAATGTAAGGTCAATGTCGAGAGGAAGGAGGCAGGCAGGCCTAATGTTTAGCTGCATGTAATTGGACAGAAGTGTAGGAGGCAGGTGTGTAGCCATTGTTCACTTTGATGGGATTATTTGCACCTCTCAGTGCTGAAAAAACAGGTATCATCAGAAGGCAGTCATCTAAATTTACAATGGCTGGATTTAGGTTTTCCTCTCTTTCTCCCTGCATCCAGGTTCTGTAATTACAGCTGCTCTGTAATTAAGGGCAGAGCTTTCAGGACCAGGTTGACTACTGTCTACTTTAAAAGGGTTTAGCAAAGTACAAGTCTTCAAACAGGGGGATGGGGAGAAAGTACAACATTCCTGTTTTGCTCTTTTTTATACTCAGTCTTTGAGCTTAACAGTCTCTGTGAATAAATTCCCGTTCTCAGATAAATCTTATGCATAACAGTATCAAACATTGTTAATGTGGGGTCAAAAAAAGTTCTGATTAAGCTAAAGTTTTGGGAGGATTTCATGCTTTTATAACCTGTATAAAGCCTTTGCATCAAATGCTACAGTTGAAATACCACCAGGCATTACTATTAAGTTTTTCTAATGATCATTCAATCAATAGGTGCACAGGAAGCTGCTCAGGGGTGCAATCATACACCCAGTCACTTTGGGTGATGGACTTTATGGAGACAGGTATTATTAGCTGAAGCCCTGACTGTACAGTGTGTACATACGCAGCAAGAGCGTAGGATTAAGGACAGATTGCCTGGGTTATGTCTGAGTGAACTGTGAGTGTGTGTTTGTGTGTTCTGAGTATGTGTGTGCATGATAAGTAAGGTTAGTTTAAGGACTAGATTATGTTGTTCCACCCACCTGTGAAGTCCCGTCTGTATGTTCCAAACCTCTTCACAGGCATTTATCTCTTTACAGTGACAAAAGACTTCATCAACCAATACCGTACATGCTATAATCATACTATTAAGATGTAAAATGCGAAGAAACATTTTAAAGGTTACATGTTTTAATCCATGTTTCATGACCATGGTTGAAGTCGCCTAAAGGGTTCGCTATGCTGAAACAAACTACGGTTTATAACTTCTCCGAATGGCCACAAAAAGCCTCATCCTCTCTGAGTTTAACTGCTAATCCAGTTTCTCTTCAAGAATCTTTGTGTTTTGAGTATCTTTTGGTGTTGACGGGATGAAATGCAATATGCTAATAATGGCGCACACTTTTGTACAATCTTTCCGCTAAGGCATTTATGATGTTGCACTCAGCTGTACAAACAAAGTGATAAAAGTAGCTGTGTGTGAAGAATGAACAAAAACAGAGAGGGAGGTTTTAAGTTTAACCTTATGATTCATTCTTCTGAGTATCCAATAGCTGTTTATATAATGGTTCCAGTCCTTGATTACGATTGGAGTCGCGTTCTAAGCCGTTATAAAATACTCTATAATCACACACCTGTGACTGCATTACCTCAGTATTACTGATGAACGCAAGTTAAAAATGTTTCATAGTATGGCAGGGCTTTATGAGTCGGTGTTGTAAACATACACAAAAAAGGCAATTGAGTAGAGGGAAATAACACAAAGAAGTCTGTTACTAGTTTACAGTCTGTACAGATGGTACATTGGCTGAAATACAAACGGTCCAGGCATCAAATTTGCATGAATGATACAATGCAAAAAATGTGCTTTGCTTTCTGTCTGATTACACCTTTAAGAGGTGCATGGTTATTTCGCCAGCAAAGAAAAAAGACAGGGGAGGCAGCACATTATATGTCCTTGATTGTCCTTAAAAAAATGTACAAGATAAGGGGCCCTATCCTACACTGACCAACACCACTGACCAACAAAAGGCTGGTCAATGGTGCAGTATTTCACTATTATTTTAGGGGCTCATTATCAAGAGAGTAATACTACATATTTTTGGATTGGAAGGCCTTAGCTTTCTTATCAACTCAATCCCCTTTACTTCCTATACTATTCAAAATATTACTTTGCTACCCCGAAACGTATAGCAGTAAATGCTTGTAAACTGTTTTACATAAATGATGTAACAATAAAGACACATTTATACTGGCATTAACAAATTAGTCTGGACATAAAGCACAGTGTTACAGTCTTACCACCAACCAGAGAACCTTTCATCTCCCATTCGTGCAATCGAGCCAGAAATATAAATGGCAGAAAAAGAAACATATGCTTAAGTCAGACGCATTTACTCCTGACCTTCCCTGCCAGGGTGCTCCGCAGCTAAGCTGCAGGGATTTGCACCAGCTCAACATTTACACCATATGGATGCTTTATTACAGAGTAATGATGTCTCTCTCTGTCTCACTCACTTCTCTCTCTAACTAGAGATGATTTGAAAAACCAAACAGCCTCATGTGTAACCAGGTGATTAGAGAGACTTAGGGGGGATTTAATAGAATTCTACAGAGGAATGTATAAGCATATTTCTGCTCACTTTATGTGAGTCCCTGTCAGATACAGAGTGCCCTGCAAATGACTCCATATGGAGTCATTAAATCACATATACTTTATTCTAAATCAGCTAATATCCTGCATCAAAAGTACAACAAGTGAACAAACAAACATAAATGTAACATGAATGAGAAATTAAATATCAAAATAATGCATGAGGTCAATCTGAGGGTATATATTTTCACTGCTACAAAAGTCATTATATATGGGAAAATGAAAATAACGTGGTGATCCATTTCCTAACTAATTTTCTTCAGCTTTACCAATAGCAATAATAGGATTATATATTGAAATGAGTGCTGGGCTGCTTATTGATTTTAGCTACTGCATATTAGCAGGGAATAATCAATAAAGTGGATTCAGTACTTATTAAACTGGAATAAGCTGGGACGACCTTTTTCCATTTGTCAGCCAATGGCTGTTAATCTCATAACTGGTCATGGTAATGCATTGTCCCTAATAGGAGCATATTACTATTGACAATGGGTCAAATTACAGCAGTGGCATCGATTAGTGTATGGAAATGTATATGTTTGTTCAACAACAACCAAGGATAACTGTCCTGAAGTTCTCACCAAATCATTTTCATTCAACCAAGGAAAAGTAATACATTTCAAGTCACTGTAAATCCCAAACATAAATCTTGGTATTTCACACATTATTTGGGATACTTTGCTACAATTTCTGCTACAATTACTGGTTCCATGACAAATGTTCCAGAGTGAAGTAAAATACAGGGAGAATTTTCACAAGGACAGAACTGGTTACTGTGAGCAGTAGCTTGAAAAATCCAACCTGAAACAAAAAGAGGGAACCGTACTGAAAACAAGAATTTAGGGCGATGCTGTCAGGCTGAAGCCAAATTATAGCTGCTCTTTACTTTCTTTATCAGCCTCTTAGAATTTTGGTCTTAGGGAATTAATTGTAAAGGGTCAATTTGCAAATGAATGCGATTTCAGTTGTGAAAATATAACTGTGGGCTTAGTTTGGGACATTGGGACAAACAGCTCTGAGACAGAAGAAAGAGAGCATCTTAATTTATTAGCGATCTGCAACATTTTTCACCTAGAAGCCAAGGCAACTGGTGTGTCGAGACTGAAATGAAATTAGTGCTCTTCTTGAGCTGCAGAAACAAAAGCGTCTCCCAAAGCAAGTGAGGTCCCAGTCTGGCACAGTGAGGTCAGCAGGCTGAGGCCTATAGCCAACCCTAAGCTGAGCTGTAGTGCTGTGTGCAAATCAACTGCTTTTCTCCCATTTCATTTCTCATGCACAGCGTTTGTGCTCCTCTTTTCATGAATGTAGGACCCTATCTTTGGCCCTCCCCTCTGAAAGGGCCTTCCCGGTGACGAAGGTGACCTGCCACTGAGAAAAAGGAGGACCTGCCATGAACTGAGTGTCAGCCATTAAATATGATTTCGCCCCTGAATGGCGCGCAAACACATTCAACCACTGAAACTCATTAAGCCTGCATAATCTCTCTTTTCTTAAGCATAACAATGATTTCAGCTGGGAAATGCAATGGTTTTGGGGAGCTGAGCCATTGGTTTGAGTTGCATTCAAAGTAATAAATCAAGTCCAACTTCACATCCTGGGCCCATTTGCCTAATTCAGCGCCTCTCACCATACTGGTCAATTAGTTTAGAGCAAATATATTCAATACACAGAGTAATTCACTGACAAGGCATAATAAATCCTGTGGCTTGGAGACCATCCAAAATAACCTTTTGCTGCTATTCTGCCCCCTTACAAACTCTACAAAGGTGGCAAAAAGTGACCGTTACTGATGAAAAAGTAACTGTAACAATCATGGTCTGCACCGATGTAAATATGGTTCATGGTTTAAATCACTGAAAACCATTTTAGATGAATCATAAACGGTGACATACCATGTGGTAAACTTCCATGTTGTTATGGAAGTTGATCCTGCTTAAACTCAAATGAGGCCCCTGGGAGCGAGAGAGATGAAGTGTGAAGGTGCCAACTCCTGTCTGACATAGAGAGCTGCCTGTTTGAATCCTCTCACTGCACTTTCACTCCTTTCTTCTCCGTCTCACCCTGACTCACACGTCTCTAAAGGGCTGTATTTTTCTTAATTATTATTTCTATCTTTCTGACAAAGTTTCCATCAGTTTCTATTGACTTCGCTTCAAAGCCTCTAGAGGGAAGCTCAGTGGCCCAGCCGGCTAAATTGCAGCCATGCGGACTGGGAGAGGTGGGAGCAGCTGTGAGGAGGGCTCTCAGCAGTCAGACCATTGTAATCTGCATTAACCACATTGCAAAGGAGAGCAAGGGGTCAAAGTCTTTAAGTGCCTGCAGGGATGGGTGATTGTGGATTACATGTTATCGCTCTGAGAGGTTGTAATAATTGTACAGTGCTGCTAGCTCACTACCTGTTGTTCACCTGCAATGATTTACATTGTAGTGTCCTTTTTGAAGACGGCCTTCATTGTTATTGGGGTCTAAGGAACGGGAAGGCTGAGATGAATTAGGCGTCTTTTACTAGCAAAGATAAGGGAGAACAATAGTTGAAACTCTTTTTTGCAGTTGTCAGAGAAAACTTATAAAAATAAAACTAAAAAAAAACAAAAAAAACAAACATTTCTTTCATATATAAAATTCAATGTTTAATTAAGAATTGGTCTGGTTTATACCCAAGTCCAGGATCAATGCATAACTAAATTCTTCTTGGTAATACTGATCAGATTAAGTGCATTTCCTGGAAGGTGTGCTGGAATAGCTTTGGCAAAGGGTGTATCCTGAGATGATCTGCTCTGTCTTCTTTGACAGAGCATTAAACAGCGAGAGGAGCAGGAGTAACCCTCTTACTGGCTGGCCTCGGTTCAAAGCAACCAAAATGACAACAGTGTAATTTTTTCTGCACATTTCAATATGTTTTCCTTCCGCACATCATTAATCAAACAGAAATGGAGTGAAAATAATTTCAAAGAATTAATGAACTCAAGTCTTGCTTTCCATTGAGACTATGAATTATTTATAGCTACATTTCAGAGTGATTGAAATTGCGAATTAATCCCATTAACCTCTCTGATGGCAAGAATAAAAGCATATGTCTTGACGAATGTTTGCTGGGCTCAAATTTAATGCCATTGAGAGCAGCTTTTCCCAGGCAAAGCCCAGCAGACAGATTGTATGCCGTGTCGCATGGAGCTTATATAGATCCTTGCAGTCTATGTCTGAGTCTGTGGAGGAATGACAGAAAGCTCAATGGAGGCGTCTGTCTCCCAGCCCAACACCCTGTCCGATCCTCGCCCCGTATACCACTGAGCCTGTGATGAATGTATGCAGGGCCCTCTCTCCCCCACATACATCTGACATTATTAACACAATATAAAATGTGATGGAGCGCTCTGCCATGCTGCTGGGGCCCCTTGATCCAGCACAGCACTGCTACATTGTGATTTATTCCCACAACCATGAAAAAGTAAGCGTGCCATTAAAATCACAGGTGTTTGGAGGCCACACGACTCACCGGGCGCGATCGATAATGTCACTCTTTTACATGGCTCATTTTGAGGCCACTGCAGCATCATATGCCATTAGTGAGGCCTTGATCTATTGAGGAGCAAAGCTCTGGCTCTAAAGCTATGGTCGTGCATAGATACAAGCTAACAATGTGTATGCACATGCATGCACGACTACTCCTCAACACACACATGCAGACGCTCTCACAGAGCTTGTGTTTACAGTGTCTACACCTGCACTCGCACATAATTCAATGGAGCTAATGTAGGAGATAATGTACTGTAAATGGCAAGGGCTCTGATTGATACCTGCACTTAGAACAATTACTGGTATAAAAAGTTTGAGAAAAGACAAAAGTTTGTGTTACTTACCGTAGGGTAACCTACTGTGGCCCGGGAAAGTGATTTGTTGGTGTTTGTTGAGCGTGTTCCCAAGGCTATAAAGTGTGGCACTGGCAACAAATAAGGACTAATGTTCTGGTTTCAAATGAATACTTAGCACAACCTGTAAAAAGAGTGTGATGTCTGTGCCCTCTCACGACCACACAGATTATCAACAAATTATTTGGTGCTATTCCCAAATGCTGCAAATCCATTTCACATTAAAGAAAACAAATCATCACCTGATTTCTATCAAATACAGAGAATGAACAAATTTTATCATTGTTAAACCATCACGTTTTCCTGAATTCTTTAAAACCTAGAGAGATCCTACTGTCTTCTATGAACTATGAGGTGGATTAGTTGCCTTTTTTTTTTTACTGTAACTACATTGGAATTTTTGCATTAAAAAAGAAATAGAATTTAAAAAAATAGAATAGTAGTATTACAACACTTGAATAATAATATAACCTAAATCTACAGTTCTTTAAGAATTAAAGAAAGACAATAAAACTCTTAAACTTAAAATTCTCTTTTGGAGCAGGTATGAACATGTTTTTATTTCCATGCTAATTCCGATATATTCAGGAATGCTATGCAAAACATTTCAGAAAAGGAAGACCATTGTTTCTGCAGCAATTCTCTGATAAAATAAAACAGGAGATTATGGGAAAATGAGGATGGGGCGGCAGTCCTAAACTTCCTGGTTGCTGAGAATGCATTCCGGATGACATTGTAGTCAAATTGGAAAAACAAAACATCTATTCAAAGCAACCCCAGTGGAAATGCAGACTAGTGTATCTGAAAGCAAAACATTTGCATATGGCTATACAATGAGCATAAATATTCTTTTATTATTTATTATGAATTTGAATTAAAAATGAAAAAATGTTCATAAAATGATGAAATGAAAAGAAGTCTTTTTAAAAAAAAAAAAAAAAGCCTATTTTCCTCTCTCACCTCTGCCTCTGTTTTCTTTCTCTGTCTCATTCTCAGTGCAACTGCCATGAAAATGAACTATTAATCTGTTTCCCAAAGGAATTCCTCATGCCACACAGGCCTGACAGCCGCAATACGATGGTTGTTGTGTGGTCAACAAACAATTTTCCTGGGCTTCACTGCCTTTCAAAGGCACTTTTTCATCCGGCCCAGATCATGTGAAAAATGTCGTTGTCAAAGGTTTCTCTGCTTTTCTTCTCACACAAAGATGTCAGATGGAGAGAGTTAGAATTTCCAAACATGTTAATCCGCGTGAGCGTAAACTCAGCCCCTTCCCCACAGTGCTTGAGAGTTCATTCAGAATGTTGGAAATTTCCTGTGCTTGAGCAACACAAGTGTGTCTTTGAGTTAAGATGCAATATGTCCTTAAGATGGAAGAATACAGGATTATGAAGTTACCTAATGCCAAACAATTGATACATGCAGAATTTACATTGAGAAATGTCTGTTTGTCAATGCTGCCCTTGATTTCATAAATGACACCTGTTGTGCAAAAATGGAAACTCTTTATTGTTATGAAATGTCAGTTGAGAACATGACAATGCAGAACAATTTTGTTAGACACAGTTTTATAAACAGTTTTGAAGAATTTGAAGATTTCAGCTGAAAAATAAATGAGCTCCTGCAGATGGACGAATGTAAGATGAGCGATTTATCAGTGTGTAAACTGACTGAGGGGGTTGTTCTCCTGCTCTCTTCCACGCCCCAAATGAGACTGTCTCTTACCAGGTCGACAGGTGTAAAAGGTGGGCTGCCTCATTACAGCCACATACTCTCCGCCTCTTCCTGCCTGCTGCCCTGACACCACTGAAATCCACCCATCATCCCTTCATCCCACCCTTCTCCTCCACTCTAGCCTCTCATCACCGATCTTTCCTGTCATCACACACACACATCGCCTGTCACACTGCTGTCTGATTGATGAGGCCACTTTTGATAATGGCATCAGGAACTGGGGTGTCTGCCTTGTCATTAGATACTATCAGAGCTGTCTTATTACAGCGGAGGAAGACCCCAGGCAGACAGACGGGTTCCTCAGTGCGCAGATATGGCCACAGATAATGAAGCTCAGCAACGGTGTACTCTAATATACCTGGCTGAGTTAATCCATCCATCACATGTACCAAAGTTCAGTGAGCTCCCTCACATCACATAAACTTCCCACTGTCAAGGCTGACGGCTGTACTTCCTCATAGGAGGGACAGAAGTCACTGTCACTGATGTAATAGTTTTTAGTTTCATTTTTTTGTATTTGCTTTGCATTTGGTTTGCATTATTCTGCTAAACCAACAGCACAGATGAAAAAGGTAAGAAAAGATTACGGACAGTATGGATCATGTCAGGGCCTGTGTATGTAGCTAATATGTGAAACTTTAAGTTTTTTAAGAAATTGCAGACAAACTGATTGGTTAGTGGTTGTCAAGCTGTACACATACTGTACGTATGATGTGATGCAACAAGTCTGCAACAAATAAAATGCATGATTAGTGACAAACATCTTCTTTCTATCCTTTTAAAACAATTTGAATTCAACCTAAACCCAAACACAAAAAACCCACTGGCAATGAATGAATAATAATGGTTTGTGTTATCTGTAAGGTTTCTATTAATTCGGGACAAAGGTGAGGTAATGATCAAAAGACAGCAGAGAGAGGGGCCCTGCAAGCCAGGATAAGAACCATACAACACTCACAAAGGCCTGGGCTTGCCAGTAGAAGAATAACTATGGTTTGAATTATGGATAGATCTGAATGGTGTCTCTTCTCTACAGATGGCTGCACACATGAAAATCCCAAGGCCTGTATAATTGTATTGCTAATAAGGAGTAAAGCCAATTAGGCATTTAAGTGTGCTGTAATCACTTGGACGGGGAGAGATGAAGAGAGGAGCATGGTGGAGATAGAAAATCAGGCCAAAGGACAAATGAATGCCTCCCCTATTTCTCTCCCACACTGACAACCATAATTAGACATGAATTGTATGTATGCCACTGAAAAGTCCCACTGGGGGAGAAAACGTTCGAGCATCTTTGCTGCTCCTGCTCTGATTCCTTCCTTTTGAGTTGTCCAAGAGGTCTGCGTGACAAGTTGTTTGCTGCATAGCAACCATACAACAGAAAGGCTGTATGAGAAATCGTGACACATGAAAATAATACATCAGGAAGATATAAACAAATGACAAAGGCTTTGTATCTTTCTCTTTTCAGAATCTTAGCAAACTCTCAGAGGTGATGTCCAATCTCTGACCCTCAAAATCAGTGAAACATGCTTTTTCATGACAAATATATATAAAAAAAATGTTTTTACGATTTTAAATTTGTTGTAAATTTGTGTTTTTCTCAGCATTCAGCACCACATTCTTTTGTCATTAATTTTCTCCATTAGAACATTAGAAATTGAAAACAAAAGAAAAGACCAACATATTGTGGGTCTATTTTCTCTAATTCTATTGTCATTATATAATACTATAACAGTTTTTCTTTCCATCCATTAGTACCCAAAACCTAAGAGAGCAACTGCACAATAGTTCAATTCATATCTCACATCTTGAAGGATGTTAAGCTAAATAATTTTACAACAAACAAGAAATCAAGACAAGCTTTTATCAGTAAACTCTCTAACTTAGATTAAGTCAACTTGCAGTTTGAAACAGCCCTCAATCAAAAAATACTCCCTTAAAGGAAAGATTGTATTTTATTGAGCTGAATAAGTGATTAGTGGTAATACTGTATAAATGAAATTTCTGTATAAATATTCTGCAAAGATGAATAGATACGTGTTTTACATTCTACAATAATACAAATGGTTAAAAGGGGGCTGTGCGTCGATAGACACAAATGATTTTCCAAGAAGCCAAATGTTCAGCAGCATATCATAACCAGCATGATACACTCAGATCCAGGTGAAGCACAATTTTGAGGTCATCAGGAAAGGTTGACCACAATAACACTGATTTATTTGTTTGATACCAAGTTAATAAGTAACTTCCTTTCCCTCATACCTTATCATGTGAGGTCATTTCAAAGTGTTTTGATGCTCACAGCATTAAATAGTTTTTACTGTTCAAATACATTTGTTTTCATGAGTTGTTAGCTTAACTACAAGTGAATTTTCTGTTTTCTGGCAACCACAGGAAAATAAGCAGCAGAGTACACTTCTTCAAACAAGTTGCATAAAGCTACTGCTGGTGTTCAGTTATTTCTATTAAATATTAATTTATATAAAGTATGATATTTTAGAAGTGTATTATTAGTTTATTTTTAGTGTTAACATGTTGACCATTCATGTTATTTCACAGAATTAAACAAAATGTAGCACAGCCACAATAGAAATTTATGTGTCCTGGTCCATTAGATTGTTATAGTTTTGATGTGTAGATCTCACAAAATTTTGAAAGAAATAAGGGCCACACTTACCATTTACTGCACAACTGTTATTCAAGAAATATTAAACTTATACTTAAATATATGAAAATTACTTTGCATTACCTCCTGTTCCCAAAACAAAATCAGACTGTTTGGAAATGTAATGAAAGGCCAGTTCTGCCTGTTCTCAGCTGAAAAGCTCATTCCCAAAATGGAGAAACTGAACAAATTAAGCTTTTCACTTAACTCTAAATAAAAAGAAAATCAATTTCCAGTAATATGTCAATCATGTGTTCTGCAATATGTTGTCTGGGATTAGCGCTGGACCATTATTAGTCTAGCCATTTTCACACTGTGCAATGCTAGATCTTTAATTAGATTCACACACCTGAAGACCTATGTTGAAAAAAAGAGCAAACCAAATAAAAATACAATGTGTAGGACAAAACTAAATGTACCATTGCATGCAGCATTAACTGTTGAGGGGGGCTGGTGTATGTACCAACAGCGCAGACGGGCCATAAAATCCTCCAGACAAGCTGTCTGTCACAACATTTGTTTGCCAGATTACATTCCTTTCTGCCACTGAGAGTGGCAATAAAATGGGTGAAATTCTCCAACCAGCACTGCTCTGGTCTCTCAAACTGCAATATGTCTGTAGTCAAATATGTTTAGAGGTGGGATTGTCAGCACAAAGCTGTATGCCGGGTCCTTTTTCCATGTTCTGGAACTTTTTAGACTTCAGCAAGCCAGGAGGACAAAAGACTGGGATGTCTATGAGGACTATCAATACGTTTAAACAGGGGCATGCATTTCTCATAAAGTGGCTCCAAAAGCAGAGCGAGCCAATGGGAGGGGGCTGCT